>NW_005871456.1:723859-725877 GCF_000147115.1 Myotis lucifugus | reverse complement strand
CCCCCCCCACACACACACACACACTCCTGCTAGGGGTCTCTCCCCATGTCTGAGGGACAGATCCTTGAGTCTCCTGGCCATTTCCACTCTGAGCTGAGCTGAGCTGAGCTGAGCTGAGCTGAGCTGGGCAGTTTCAGGGAAATGAGTTCCGGATCGTTCTGAAGGTGAATGAGACCCCGTTACCTGCATGCTGCATCGGAGCAGGAGAGAGCCCAGAAAGTGTGCGGGATTTTAGACGCCCCTCGGTCAGCCTTTGTCCTTTTCTAACTTGGATGCAGGTATCCGTGCCCCTGCCCAGCATGTTTGTTCGGAGTGGGTTTTTAAGAAGTGTTGTGGCCATGCTCCTGAACCACACCAAGCCCGAATGACAGCAGGAAGCTGTTCCAGAGAGAGGCGCAGGATGAATCTGGAAAGCTCATGGCTTTCTCATTCTCCCCTCTAAACCCTCCCACACTGTCCCAACAAGCATGAAAGCCATGGCCGTGAATTGATAGAACTGCCCAGTCCCAGGTGCACTGGCTTGAAAAGCTTCGTACTCGGGGCCTGGGATCCAGGGGCCATGGGGTTAGGATTTGCCAGACCTCCAGGACCTCCTGGCTGCTTGGCTAGGAAGGCAGGGAAGCTTGTATGGGATAAGGGGAGAGACCCAGAAAAGAAAGGATCAGCCAGTGTCTTCCTCCTCATGACAGTCCCGAGAGACCAAGCCTGAACAGAGGATGTTCACTCATCTTGGTGGGTCTTGACTTTCATTCGTGAAGGCCGCCACATTCCCTGTGCAGTGCAAGGCCAGACAGGGCCGGGGTTCCTGGCGGCATCTGCCAGCCCCTGGCTGAGTTCAGAGACCTATGGCCAAGGGATGTTAGGGGGGACCAACTTTTTTTTTTTTTCTCTCTCTAACATAAACTTTAGAGGTCTCATCGAGTTCAAAGGATTTGTTTAGCAAATAGGTTTATTTGTGGTTTATTTTCTTTTCTGTAGCAATTAAGTTACCAGATTAAGCCTGGAGGGGATGACCATGCTTGTTGTGTAGGATCTTCACACTTAAGAGGGGGAGCCCAGCGCTGTTGTTACCTCCCTTTGTTAGGGACACCAGGAAGGCAGACAACAGTTCAGGAAACAGCGTGGGCTGATCCTGGTGGCTGACGTGGGAGGGAATCACGTCGCGTGTGAGGGCCCCTACACCAGCCCTACACCTGGAACAGGGGTGTATCTGGAAGTGGAAAGAAGCACCTTTAAGTTGTACAGAAGGAGGTACAGCTCAGCAAGTCAGCTGAGAACTGCTCTCGGAAGATGGAGGGAGAGAGGGGGCCAAGGGCCTGAGTCCTGATGGCTTTTCTTACTGAAGCGGAGGCGCGTAGTTCTTGCTTCCTCCCTCCATACTCAAACCCGGCAGCAGATCCATCCCAGCCCCTCGGGGCGGTTGGAAGTGAGGGTCCAACCACCCGAAGTGAAGTGTGTGGATTGCTGAAGGGGATTTAGGAAAGGTCTGATTGTTTAGACCAGAGTTCTCAGGGCTTGTTTTCTGGGTGAGACCCGTGAAAAGCTCAGTGCAGAAAGGAAAGGCACAGACAATGGTTTGGCTCTTTTTTTTTCTCTATTATTGGGAAGGACAAGACCCTTTCAATTCCTGGAATGAAAGAAGTACGTCACTCTGAGGCCCCGAGGGGCACTAGGCACACAATCTTGGAGTCAAGGGTAGACAAAAGCTTCAGCAGGAAGGCCTGGGCATCTTCCGTCTTGGTGTTTGTATCCAGGCTGGTCTGGTCCCCACCCTGGTCCACCCTCCATGCTCCGGCTCTTGTGTCCCAGGAGCTGCCACCTGCCTGGAAAGACTGAGTGGGGAGAAACTTAGAAGTGATTCACCTTTTTTTCTTGCAACTGATGATGTAAGGAAATTGGGAAGTCTTTACATCAGGCACTTTTGTCTAGAGTCTGCTGTCTCATGGAGAAAAAGTTTTGAGTGCATATTGAAAAAAGAAAATTTATTAACATTTTCATGTATTATTTTTGTATCATTA
>NW_005871456.1:719680-722407 GCF_000147115.1 Myotis lucifugus | reverse complement strand
TGACGTTTTGTGATTTAATTCATCTAGAAATGACCACTTTATCAGAAGAAGGAGTTTGCTTATCTAGCTTGTGATATGAGTTTTATGTAGTCAATGAGCAGGGAAGACCCTGCGTGTGGTAAAGGATTAGATTCAGAGTTTTTAAAGTACGCAGCTCTGATGGTAGATGTTTGGACAGACAATTTAGTTGAATTTTCTTGGATGCCTTGATCTTTAAAGGGGAGAAGGAGGTGAGATAGAAGAAAGTGAAGATCAGTTTTATTTTAATACTCAGACATGTGGAGCCCATTTAAAGGGGAAGGGGGTATCCTAAAATAGGCTCCTACAGGTATACAGATCACGGCAGCCTTCGGACAGCGGCCGTGGGGGGCTGTGCCTCATCTCTGGTTGCATTTTCTATCTGGCAGCTGTGTGGGCTCACGTGAGGGGTCCTTTAAGGACCAGATGCCACAGTGGACTTTAGAGAGGAAAGTTTCTGCTGTCCCAGCACCTTACCAGCCTGTCCTCCCTGTGGGTGAGGGAGGACGGGCACCATTCAAAAGGACTGACGTGCATGAGCTGGTGTGTACACATCTGACCTCATGGCTGGCCAGACTGAAGAGTTCCAGGCGTCCTCAGTTCCCCACCAGAGTGTACTTGGCTTGTCCCGTCTTCCTCTTCTCACCATTAGTGCCATGGGCCGTGGGGAGAAGGTGGGCTTTCCTGCCCATCCCCCCTGGAAGCCCGAGTTCCATCAGCAGCAATCACCAGGTCTCTGTGTCAGTCACCAGGTCTACATAGCAATCACCAAGTCTATAGCAATCACCAGGTCTACGTAGCAATCACCGAGTCTATAGCAATTACCAGGTCTAGTAGCAATTACCAGGTCTAGTAGAAACCACCAGGTCTAGTAGAAATCACCAGGTCTACTAGCAATCACCAGGTCTAGTAGAAATCACCAGGTCTACTAGCAATCACCAGGTCTAGTAGAAATCACCAGGTCTACTAGAAATCACCAGGTCTACTAGCAATCACCAGGTCTAGTAGAAATCACCAGGTCTAGTAGAAACCACCAGGTCTAGTAGAAATCACCAGGTCTACTAGCAATCACCAGGTCTACTTGAAATCACCAGGTCTACTAGCAATCACCAGGTCTACTTGCAATCACCAGGTCTAATAGCAGTCACCAGGTCTAGTAGCAATCACTAGGTCCACTAGCAAATACCAGGTCTAGTAGCAATCGCCAGGTCTAGTAGAAATCACCAGGTCTAGTAGCAATCACCAGGTCCACTAGCAATTACCAGGTCTAGTAACAATCACCAGGTCTAGTAGCAATTACCAGGTCTACTAGCAATCACCAGGTCTAGTAACAATCACCAGGTCTAGTAGCAATTACCAGGTCTAGTAGCAATCACCAGGTCTACTAGCAATCACCAGGTCTACGTAGTGTACTTGCAGATAACCTCCAGCACAGTCTGCAGGGACCTCTGGGCCATCGCTGGAGATGGGATGGGGGTAGGGTGCCAGGCACCCCCATGACTGGTGCAGCAGCAGGATCCCAAGCACCCAGTTTTCCAGTTGGTACAGGTTTCACAGGCCCCCAGAGGAGCCAGCACTCCGAACCCTTTCCCTAGTGCACCTCTCCAGGCAGAAAGAGACACGTTGGATGGATCAGAGAGTGGTGAGCAGGGTGCCTGTCGCCCGTACAAGCCCTCCAGCGCCCACTGCAGCTGCCCGAAGGGCATGTGCTCGCGCGTGCCAGGCTTTCAGAGCAGAAATCCACACACGCACCACCGGTATGTAGTTCACCAGCGTAGACCTCGAATAATCCAGGACTCATTAAGTGTAAAGGTGATCTCCGATCGATGAGGATTTTGTGCCAGTGTCAGAACCTGGGGAAGGAGGAACAAACCAAACTAATGGAGGACTAGGGGGTTTACTGGGCAGTGTCCCTTCCTTCCTGAATAAAATCCCAATGAAGCCCGTTTACTCTCTCCGCACAGCTCTGAGGAAAAGTCAGGCTGAGAAGAAGAAGGAGGGCTTAAGTAGGAAGTGAGAGCACTGAGTCCAAGAACCCGTGTCCTCGGAGC
Organism: Myotis lucifugus; assembly: GCF_000147115.1. Taxonomy (NCBI): domain Eukaryota; kingdom Metazoa; phylum Chordata; class Mammalia; order Chiroptera; family Vespertilionidae; genus Myotis; species Myotis lucifugus. Next base: position 720,338 of record NW_005871456.1, on the reverse strand, counting down.
CCCGAGGGAGCAGCACCGCGGGCAGGGCCCCGTGCGGTGGGGACAGGGGACTTCAGCAGTGAGCCGCCCCGCCCCTGCCCTGTGTCTTTCCTATGAGGACAGCTCTCTCCTGCTCGCAGGGTGGTAGGAACCGACCTGGAGCTGTTCCGTGGCCGCACAAGGAGCCCTGGGCGACTCACTCACTATCCCTGTGTTGTGTCCCAAGGAAGGGAGGTGCTGCAGCGGCCGGGCAGGCGGTGGTGACACATGCGGAGAGAGCTGACGGGTCCCGGTGTCCCAGCGGTATTTCCAAGGGGTCGAACCTCTGGCTTTGGCACTTTTGATGCGGGTTGATCTTCCTTGGTCTTCTCAAGCCATCTCTTACTTCTGGGGGACAATGACTTCTGAATTTTAGCAGCCTTTTCCTCTCCGCAAAATCCATTTGCATTCGATGGGTTTTGCTTCTGCTGATGCAAGTGTGTCTCTGAAATGTCCATCTCATACCCCCTGTTGCAATCGAAGGTCCAGATGTGATGGGGGAGGAGGAAGTGGGCATCGAGTCCCTTTGATTTGATGTTCTGGCAAGTCATGCGGTAAATGTGTAGTTGTACTACGCCTGTCTTTGTGTTGCATCTTCTCAATGTATCTGTCTTTCACTCTTTCGTCTTAATAACTTCCG
>NW_005871456.1:715078-718322 GCF_000147115.1 Myotis lucifugus | reverse complement strand
ACCCACCCCGCACCCCTCCCCTCCGTTTGGCAGAGCTTGGCACCAATTTGCCAGTGGAAAGCAAGGCAAAGCCACAAAGACAGAAGCCGATTCTGACCTGAAGAGGGAAACCAAATTGACCCCCACGGGCCTCTTAGCCCCTCACACTGGATCCACTACTGACCCGAGAACGCGATGCGCGGCCCTGTCCGGACTGGGTCGGAAGCTGGGGTCCGGTGCCCTGCACGCCAGTGCTCAAAAGTGTGGCTGCTTTTGAGGGACCGCCTTCGAGCCAGAACATTTGCGTTGCGCCTTCCTGGCCCAGATCCGGTTAACAAGGTAGCTCATCGCTTCTTGCACCTGTTGAGGGCCGAGCTGGAGCTCTCCTTTTCTCCTGGGTGTACTTGGATGCGAGAAATATGTTTTGTCCCTCCCCCCTCCTCCAATCTAGCACACCACCCTGGGAAGTGCATGTCGCAGACCAACTCCACCTTCACCTTCACCACCTGTCGCATCCTGCATCCTTCAGACGAGCTCACGCGAGTCACGCCAAGGTAAGGGACCCCAGGCCTGGGGGGGGGGGCAGGGGGGGAGGTGGGGTGAGGTGGGGGCTCTCCCCTGCAAGACATAATGCCGAGGAAAGCCCAAGTAGAGAGGCTCATTCAACACTGCCTTGTCCAGCTGACGCCATCTCGTAAGGGCCTGCAGGCTCCTGTACGGGTTCCCGTGTTTCCGTTTGTCCTGAGGACCCTGTTAATTCAGATCCTGGTAGATAGAGGCTGGACCACCTTCTGTTGCCCTTTTCGTTGGTCACGGAAGATTCCCAGGCCCGAAGCCCACGTCTACTGGCATTTTACCCCAAAGTTTGCCAGTAGAGCCCGCAGTTTCTTCCCTGAGCCCCCCAAACCCTTGTGCCCCTGCAATAGACCACAGGAACCATGCCCACAGCCCCACTGATGGAAATGATCACAGTTGAAGACCGGACCACGTGCCCAGCGTGGTCCATTTCCCTCCGGTGCCTCCGAGAAGCAGTAGAAATTGGCACCTTCTGGCGAGGGGACTTGTATGGCACGGGGTGGTCTGCGTGGCTTGATTTCAGGCCTTCCACAGCTTCCAGTGAAAGGGAGGGACCCGTTTTCTCTGTGGTGCAAGATGCCAGGGGGGTGAAGGTAAAGCCGAGAAGGAGGGAGGCGAGCAGGGCCAGCGTGGAGGGAGCAGCCGCCCCGAGGCGCACCCTCAACTCTGAATAACTCTCCGCAGGTCATGTGAGGAGGACGGCGAAGCAGCCCCATGCCCCGTTGAGCTGAGAGGAGATGTAGGGCAGACAGTGAGCCCACGGGCGAGGCAGGGGGTGAGCACACGCCAGCCGTGCCTGCCCCGGCAGGGCCACGTGGAAAGGGCTGTGTGTGCACGCGTGGCCGCCACTAACCAGGGACTTAGGCGTGGGTGTGTCTCTGTGGTTGCGCCTGGCTAACTCGGCTTTGACGGTGGATACCCCTAACCATCTAAACCCCCCAGTCGAGCCGAGCGCCAGCACTAATACAGGCCTAACCGAAGTTCTCACCGGAAGGGATCTCCACGTGGTAGCTTATCTTCCCCATCTCCCTTCCTGCCTCCGGACAACCTGGCTTTCCCCATCCTCTTAGGATGAGATTTGTGTTTCAAACCGTGGGACAGGGCTTCCTCCAGGGGGAGGCTGGCACCTGGCCTGCACGCCCGCTTACATCCCCAGGGCCGTATTGGGAACGGAAGCCTGGGGAGTCGGGAGCAAGAGAAGGCTTCTGCCTGGGTTCAAAAGAATGGCAGCTCAGGACAGAAGGAAACGCCCCCTAGGCATGGCCCTGGAAACAAGGTGTCCGGTCCAGAGCCTCTTCGCCCTCCGTTGCTTGTAGATCAGTATTTTGTAGAATTCCACCTGCACCCTTTGAAGAGGCCACCCTTTAACCTTAGGAATCGCTGTGGTTTCTAATCTCATGTCCCCGAGTGCCCCCCGACCACCAGCATCCTGACCTGAGCTGGGGGGGGGGGGAAGGGGGGGCTGCTCGGTGTGCCTCTCCCTGTGCTGACCGGTCAGCAGCCAGGTCACCTGAGTGAGGAGCCGGATGATGCTGCAGTTTGGACCTGCCTCTGATGGTGCTGCCCGAGGGGGCGGGGCCCCGCTGTGGTCATTCCGGGAACCGGCTCCAGAGCGTGTCCCCTTCCTTCCCTTTCCCTACGTTGGTGCTTTGCCCAAGGTATCTGGTCCTTACCCCCGTCGGGCTGAAGAGAGAGGGCCCGGCCTCCAGCTCCCGGGGACCACTCAGCTGGCCTGCTCCCCGGGGGCACCTGCAGTCACAGCCACATGCGTGGGCGGCGCCGGGCAGGTCTCGTGAGACTGTTGGGGTGCTGCTTGGCCCCTTGGCTGTTCCTGTAGCAGCCGCACACGGCTCCCGTGCCCGAGTGGCCTCACCCCTCCGTCGCAGCTGCTAGAGGAGGCCCCTCCTGTCCTGGAAGCAGACAGCTAGGCCTTCCCCCTGCTGGGCCTCTACACTGTCTGTCCTCATTCCTGGCCCCAGCTTCTGGAACATAGTGGGTCCTTAGTCAGCATGACACGAGTGGACGTAGGCACCTTTGCTGTCCTTCAGTAATAGGTCTAGACACCCACTGGACCTTTGTCTATGTGGCTCCATAGGTGCAGATCTGCTAACACAGCATGGCTTCCCCGACCCCGTAACTTCTCTTGTCGAGTTATGGATTTGGGCGACCACGGGGAGGACTAGGTGCTGCTCCGTGCAGAGGAAAGAGCACTGTCCTGGGAGTCGGGGCGGGGTCTGCCACTGACTTGATAGGCACCTTTGGCCTCTGTCTCCCCGTCGCCCAGGGGCCCCTTACCTGAATGTCCCGCCTGCTCTGGCCATTCCGAGATAAATTCATAGCCCGTAGTCTTGGGTAACTTCTGCCCTCAGGGAAGTGGGTAGTGGGAAGGAACTCTGGAGTTGGAGTCAATTTGGGGGGGAAAGAAAACCTCTCTGTCAAAGGGCTTCCTCCCCCATTTGGGGGTCACGACACTTGGGTTCCATCCAGGGTCTTCCCCTTCGTAGCTGAGTGACCTCGAGTGAGCCACCTGACCTTGAGCCTGTTTCCTCACCGGCCAAGGGGACAGTTATGTGCACCCTGTGCAACTTTCCTGTGAACTGAAACCATGCCCCCCCCAAGGGAATCCGAGCCCTTCTGGTGAAGGGGGCGCAGACATGGAAGGAAAGGGCCAACCAGGAGCCTGGACGGG
>NW_005871456.1:707232-709142 GCF_000147115.1 Myotis lucifugus | reverse complement strand
TCCCTGGCAGCTTGAGAGGTTACGGCAAAACCCACTAACTAGTGAGCTGTGGGCTTAACGCGGAACACCCGGCTACGTAGTTGGCTGAGAGGTCGATGGCGCACACCGGCTCACGAGCGTACCTTGGGAGCTGAGGGGAAACCGGCCACGGCGCCTGGGAGCTGAGGGGAAACCTGCCACGGCGCCTGGGAGCTGAGAGGAAACCCAGCAGGAGTGGCTGGGAGCTGAGGGGAAACCTGCCACAGCGCCTGGGAGCTGAGGGGAAACCCGCCAAAGCGCCTGGGAGCAGGAGGGGAAATTGGCCACAGCCCTGTCACAGGGACAGTCTTCCTCTGGAGCCATGCACTCTGAGCTTGTAGGCCTGTGCATAGGCCCAGAGCGGCCGAAGTCCGGAATGCCGGGCCTACGCTTGCAGGTGCCAAGCGGCCGGGCTTGGGGTGGGAACATCCCCAGGACCCAGGCACTCCAAGCTGGCGCACACCCAAGCAGCCAGGAACGGGGCGGGAATGTCCCTTGCAGCGAGTGAGCAGACACCAGGGCCCTGCTTGCCCCTGTGGTGGCGAGCCAGAGAGAAGACAGCAGGGCGCTGCTTGTCCCTGACCCCAGCGGCGAAGGACAGGCAGTCCCCTACAGAGAGCAGACACCAGGCCTACGGTGGCCTCAAGTAGGCAGGTCCGCAGAGAGCAGAGGACCATGGGGAGCAGGTCTAAGCCGTCAGTAGGACATCCCCTGAGGGCTCCCAGATTGGAGAGGGTGCAGATCGGGCTGAGGGACCCCTCCTTCCCCATACACGAATTTCGTGCACCGGGCCCCTAGTATATATATAAAAGCCCAGCCACCAAACGGCAGAATGCCCAGTCAACCAGTTGCTACACAGGAGCTGCCCCCTGGTGGTCAGTGTGCTCCCACAGTGGGAGTGCCGCTTGGCTGACTGGGATGAGCGGTGCTCCCACAGCAGGCTGGTCCCTGCAGGCCACAGCCCCCCACCAGGGCATGAATCCATGCACCGGGCCTCTAGTTTTAACATAATACAATATCTTAGACAACTTTCCAATCAGAACCTGAAGCTCTTCCCTACTTTTCAGGGCTGCATACTACTACACCGTGTGCACATACCCAATATGACCAGTATAGACCAGTATTCTATGGCTGGGCATTGAGTTAACTTTGCTACCACAGCACTATCATGAAAAAACCTTGCATATATGTAATTTTCACATACGTGAGCACATCTGCAAGATAAATTCCTTGATATTACCAAATTGCTGTAGAGTTGTGTTAAGAGACTTTTAAAAACCGAACACCATGGAGGATCACCAAATGGAGAATTGTGAGAAAAGGATAAAATAGAACTTATTCTGCCACCTCCAAGTTGGGAAGCAGTGAAATTATGCCAGCAAACAGTGGGTGGCGGCAGTGTGGATTTTATGCCAGGTGCACCCATTTAGTAGTGGTGTGGCCTTGGACAAGCCACTTCTTTGGGTCCTCCATTTGTTAACCTGGAAAATGGGCACAGGAATCCTTAGGATGAATTGGCCGAGTAAGAACATTTTGAACATCTACCATGTGCCAGGTTGTTGGTCGGGGGGATCTGGTGATAAACCAGCGAGCAGCTTCTCTCGTGGAGTGTGCCTGCCATCAGGTCACGGGAGAGAGGCAGCACTAGACACGGAAGCGTGGCATGATGAGGGCGAGCAGGGAATTACAATAGGGTGGTGTGAGGGAGTGGGTGGCTACCTTGGGATATCAGGGAAGGCCTCTTAGGGAGGTGGCACTTGGGCCAACGCTGTGAGATGTAGCACAAGAGCATTTGCGCAGAGAAGAGTTGGTGCCAAGGCGCAAAGGTAGGAAAGCACTTGGTGTGTTTGGAAAGCAGAGAGAAGGGCGTCAGTAGAGAAATGAATCATGGT
>NW_005871456.1:647721-705277 GCF_000147115.1 Myotis lucifugus | reverse complement strand
CCAAGGCGGGGCAATTTAGGAGGGGGCCCTTCCGAATTTTCCAGGGGGGTGTTGAGTGAGGGTTAGGGGACTAGGGCTTCAAGCTCCCTTTCCCCCCCCTGCCCAGTAAGCTCCCCCAAGTCCCCCTCAAAAGCCACCTCAAATTTCCACACACACTACTGTGGCTCCGCTTTCCAGCTGCCCCTCTGGGCTTTACCCAGACGGGTGGGGGCTCGCTCCAAGCAGGGGAGGGGTTGTCTGTCTGCAGTGCTGCCCAGTTGGGGCCCGGAAAACCAGGGTGCAGCTGTCACACATGTCCGTACACACACACACACACACACACACACACACACACACACACACACGTCCTCCCCCACCCCCGCCTGCAGCATTGAAGTCAGCTCCCTGCCCTCCCCCCAACCCCCTCATTTCTCTCGCCCTGCCTGGGACCATCTGCAGCAGGGCTTCGTTCCTGGGCACGGGAATCAGGCTTCCCTTTTCCCACCTTCTGGGGGGCCTCTGCCTTTGGGAGACACAGGGTGCAAGGGCACAGAATGAAATCACTTTAATAGCATAGCGACACTGGGGGACCAGGGGTCATGGGGAGGGAGACATTCGCCTTCCCGTTTGTACAATTCTGCTGAGGTGCGTGGCTGCGCCAGACAATCTTTACAGGGTTTTCACATTGAGAACTTAATAAATAGGCATTTAAAACGCCAGACTTCAGAGAGATGAGCTGTGAGTGTGAGTGTTTTGTTATTTTGCCTCCTGGAGGCCAGGAGGGAGCTCCCCGTGGCCCTGGCGAGGGCTGGGGCCCTAGGAGGGGTACTCGTACTCCTCCTCCTCGGCGCTGCGCCGGCCGAAGTCCATCCAGCCCATGTAGTCCCGGTCGCTGATCCGGTGGCTGGGGTCCCGGCTCTGCAGGTTCTTGATCATGGACATGCGGCCAGAGGGAGCTGTAGGGGTAGGGAGGGAGGAAACAGGACCGTTACACCTAGAACATCGCTAGTTCCATTTGCAAAGGAGAGCAATGGAGTGAGCCAGGCAACAGGTGTGTGCACCCTCTTAAAGGTATCAAAGAGCTGTGTGTGTGTGTGGGAGGGGGGGGGGCGGGATCGCTGGGCCAGAATCTACGAGAAGAGAAGGACCCAGGTCTGTGTAACTGGACGGAGGGCAGAATGTACTAGCCGTGGGCGAGGTTCGCGATCTGCAAGGATCAGGTGGATTCTCGGCTCCAGCCGCTCACAGCTGGGACCTGCCTCGGGGTGTTTCTCCTCACGCAGCTGGCCCTCAGCAGACGCCCACCGAGCCTCCCCCAGTCCTCCCCCATGTCTGTCCTTCACTCCTTTCTATCCCTCAGCACCCCTGGCTCTTGTCAAGGTAAAGGGTTGAAAATATTTTGTTGTTGGAATGGTGAAAAAGAAGGGAGTCAGGTCCTATTGCTAGATAAAAACTGTTTAAAAATCATTCATTTGAAAGCTTCCTTCTTTTTTTAAAAGAAAGTGCTATTAAGAAAAAGGCACCGTCAGACCTCAGAACTCAGCACATCAGTAGCATCCGGAGGAGGGTGGGCAGAGAGAGAGGCAATAAAGAGGTGATTTAATCCAGCCATTTTGACCAAAATGCAATCACTGAACCTGAAATGGGCCCTTTGGGATGGCAGTTAAGTCCTCGGGAACAGAACGAGTCTCGCTGTGTCTCAGCACAGCGAGGGAGCGGGGACGTGAAGAGGTGGTTTCTTCGGGTGCATGTGACACAGTCCCAGCCCAGAGATCACACACAGTGGCCTCCTGGGAGGAAATCAGCATAAGGCCTCCTCTTGTGCAAACTCAGGGGCCTCCATGGGCAAAGCCAAGGTGGCTTCAAGAGTAGAGGGACAGCCGAAACCGGTTTGGCTCAGTGGATAGAGCATCGGCCTGCGGACTGAAAGGTCCCAGGTTCGATTCCGGTCAAGGGCATGTACCTGGGTTGCGGGCACATCCCCAGTGGGAGGTGTGCAGGAGGCAGCTGATCGATGTTTCTCTCTCATCAATGTTTTCTGACTATCTCTCTCCCTTCCTCTCTGTAAAAAATCAATAAAATATATATTAAAAAAAAAAAAGAGTAGAGGGACAAAGGCCCACTCAGTGGTTCCACTGTACTGGGAACACTGTCCCCACTCTGTGGCACCGGGGCCTTCTGGGCTTGGGGTTACACCCCTCATTCCCCAAGGGACCCACTTCTCCTCAGGACCTTGAAACCTCTGCAGACAAGTCCTAATGCCAAACTTCTCAGCCCTGTCCAAAGAGTACATTACCTCTTTAGACTCTTTAAGCATAATATATACCACAGTTGAGTAAAAAATCTGATTCGATCTCAAAATATGTCAAATCATCCAAGAAACGGTATAGTATTTATGTTAGTAAATATCTGTTCTTTGTTCATCTTCTTCATATGGAAGAACATGACTCTGGGCTAAGATGTGTGGGAGGAAGTCAAGGTCAGTTCTAGGGAAGTGGTTTGGTGACTAACTTCCTTCCCAGAACTGTTTCTTGGGCATCTTTCCTGCAAGTGGGGAGGAGAGTCCAGATTATGGCTCAGTGAAAAGCCAAGGACGTACCAGACTGGCCCGGCTGAAATGCAACCCACATCTAAGGACAGATACTTCAATAACTTTCAAACAGACAATCACTAGGCGCCTCAAAAGTTTTCAGGCTTTCTGACTGCTGATTGGTAGTCCACCTCTTTCAATTTAATTAGCAGGGAAGTAAAACAGAAGATGGTAGTTGGGCCCAGCTGGTGTGGCTCAATGGTTGAGTGTCGACCCAGGAACCAAGAGGTCCCTGGTTTAATTCCCAGTCGGGGCACATGCCCAGTCTGTAGGCTCCATCCTCAGCAGGGGGCGTGCAGGAGGCAGCCAATCAGTGACGTTTCTCTAGCCTTGAGGTTTCTATCACTCTCTCTCTCTCTCTCTCTCTCTCTCTCTCTAAAAATCAATAAAAACATATATTAAAACAAAAGAAGATGGTAGTTGAGACAATTTCCCAAAGAGAGGAAGAAATATAACAAATCATCTGTTCCTTCCTTCTGAAATCGCCTGCTCTAAAAGGTCCTGGTCTCGCCTTCGCAGGAAACCATTGGAGATTCTGGAGAGAGAAGCCCTCCATTTCCCACCGCCAGTCTAATGGAGACCGGAGTGAGGGTTCAAATCCGAGGCCCCGGCACACCAGTAGGTTAAGTGAGCCTCCTGAGAAGGAGCCACCCCTGTCCCTCCCAGCAGTGTCTGCCGTGGTTTTATTGTCCAGACCGCCCCACCCATCGCTGTGTTCACCATCCATGTGGATAAAGTTGATAGAAAAAACCTGCCTCAGTCGCAGTCACGATCCCTTAGGACCCTAGGTGTGGACAAGCTTCCCTCTGAAACACACCCAAAGTGGCTCTCTCACCTCCTCCCTCTTTAAAGATGAGACGGGTCCAGGAAAGAGACAGGTTGGGGGTGGGTTGGCGGGGAGGGAGGAGGGTCCTGTAAGCCACTCAGCTGTCGAGCCCCTGGGTCACCTTATTCCTGGAGAAGGACTTTGCTGAGGCTGCACTTGGGGACATCTCTCCAAGAGCAAAATCACAAGCGGGGCTCTTGTTGGGTAATGATGCTACATCGCTGCCAAGAACTCAGAACTGCCACTGGCTCTCTCCTCCAGTTACAGACCTGGGCGGAAACGGACACATTGTCACTCCTTTCTGCAGTGGGCACTCAAGTGTGCGCAGCAGGGGCCACTTCCTGCTAGAGGGTTTCGGAGTGCCAGGAGCTGGGCGCCGGTTCCTCTGCATTTACAGAACAGGCTATTGGATGGATCTGTGAGCCCTTTTTGAGGCAGTTCAGGAATTCTCTTTACATGTCTCCATAATATGGTGCAGCACTTTATCAGCAACACCACGCCAAAAATTAGTTTAAAGAAAGCTCTTTTAAAAAAAGTTTCCCTTACTAATAACTCTCCGTTTGCCACAAAGGATGTGCTGGAAACTGCACTGCCCGGCATAGTTGAGAGAGAGAGAGAGAGAGAGAGAGAGAGAGAGAGAGAGAGAGAGAGAAAAACCTTTCCTCTGGAAGGTTTGCCCGCCTTGATCAGGCAGCCGCTAGAGAAGAGGGTCCGCATGGGGAGTCCTGCGCAGGGGCGCAGGTGAGGAGGGCAGGGCAGGAAGCGTACCTTTCCGGGCGTGTTGGATGTATCTGGCCAGCAGCGCGCCCAGGTGCGCTGGGGGCTCGCCGTCCACCCTCTGCACCGCCCTCAGCTGTCTCCGGGGGGCCTCCTCGTCCCGCTGCGCCCCAGGGCCCTCGGGGTCCGGGGGAGGCACGGGCTGCGCCAGGGTGCCCGCCGCCAGCGCCGCCACCAGCACGCACAGGCACACGCCGCTTTTCATGGTTGCAGAGCAAAGGGGAGCTGTGAACGAAGAGAGGAGGCGGCTGTGTGCTTTCGCGGAGGGTCGGGGCACCCCGGGAACGGAGAAGAGGGCTCAGTCCACCGACTCGCGGACGGGTACCAGCACCAGGGCTCCCCGAGCGCATGGAGCCCAGCGGCCACGGGACGCGCGTCGGGGCGCATGCGGCTTATCTTTTGGATGAACGACACCGCCGTCTGGGGGCGGACAGAGACCCTGCCGTCTGCCCTGTTTAGCAGAAGGAACGTCCTGTTGTCTTTAACTTTGAGGACGTGTTTGCAGAGGTCTCTCTTCTAACGGCCAAAGCAAGAGAGGAAAGACAGTGGGGGGACCTCCTACAGGGAAGCCGGGATGGGGATCCCAGACCCTGGAAGAAGGTAGCACCTTCCCAGGCAGCTAAGAAGCCATAGGCAGGGGAGTACGTGGTGGGGGGAAGAGAAGCACCGTTTAAAATGTGGGAGTGATAAGTAAAAGCCATCTTTACAAAGTTTCTTCAAGGTGAACTAGGGGACGGGCACAGGCAGGGTTTGAACAAAAGTCAGGACCATGGGCTCGGTTCGGGGTGGTTGGCGAGGCTCCGCTGTGTTTTAGATCCGCGGGCAAATAAAACACACGCATCCCCCAAGGAACCGCGCCGCAGTGTTCAGCGAGATGAACTTCAGTCTTAGGCGGTGTGTCCGAAAAAGACTGTAACCACTGTTCCATCCAGCAAACCAGCCCCAAGGCGCCCTCTAATCCCAGCAGACAGACGTCCCGCGCCTCGCCCGCATAAGGACGCAGCGGCTCAAACCCCCCGCTCCCCCGACCCCCCTGCAGCCCTCACTGGCGTTTCTGACTGTCAGACCCGTCTTTCCAGATGCAGGAGAGACGGCACAGAAACAGGAACATAGAATGGAAGGGGCTCTTCGGGGGCTCGCCACTCGGCTCCCCGGGAGAGGGGCAGCGGGAACCTACCTGCGGAGCAGGAGTCGCCGGCTTCGCGGTTCTGCACCGGAGTGGCGGGGAGCCGGCCAAGTTCAGGGGCCGAGCGCGGCGGCCGCTTAAATAGCCCCGCCCGGCGCCGCGGGCCAGTCAGCTCCGCGCCCAGCGCTGACGCAGCCCCGCGGCGGCACGTGCTCGGGGGCGGCTGCTGGGGCGACAGCCCGTGGAAGTGGCTCCTGCCAGAGAGGGGGCCGTGGCCCCGTGAAATCGGGCGAACCCCTCCCCGCGGGTGTCCGGTGTCCCGTGCCCAGCCCCCGCGCTGCCTCCCCCGGCTGGGTCCTGCTCCCTCTCCCCTGCCCCGTCCAGCACCGGGCGCTCCAGGGTGGGGAGCCGAAGACTCGGATCTCCTCCCGGATGAGAAGCTGCCCGCGTTTAGACGCGAGGGGCCGGACAGGAAAGTGGGGGGACACTGGCCAGGGCTGGGTGTCAGCAAAGTGCAATGCTGAGCGCGAGGGGGTGTCGGCCCCTCTGAGCACCCCAGGCTGCGGCTGGTCTCTGGACCAAGGAGCTGCCTCCTGGGGGCAGGGAGGACGGTCTTCACTTTCTTCTCAGCCCCAGGAAAGGCCCTCGCAGGTCTCCGGGACCCCGAGAGTGCGCGCTGGGTCAGTTGGCCGGGCCAATTGGTCGACCCCGCTCCGCCACCCGGGCCTCTGTTCCCGCAGCTGTAGAAGGAGGGCGCGCCTTCGGGTTTTGCTCAGAGTTGGGGAAAGGGCTGGGTTCTCTTCGGACCCAGGTGCCTCCTGGCCCGGGGCGCCCGCAGCGCTCGCGGCTTCTGGTCGCCAAGCGGCGCCAGCGAGCGTCCCGGAGAGCCCCCTCTCCCGGTCTCCGCATCTGCCCTGCCCTCCTTCCCCAGGACCCGAGCACTCGCACCCGGCCCAGGCTCGCCAGACTCAGTTTGCTCGGCTTTGAGATGAGACCTCACCCGTCCTCACTGGCCCGCCCCGAGAGGGAAGGGGAGACCCCCAGGCACTGGTGTGCCGTTCCCTGCGCATCGCGCCCCTGGCTCCGAAGCGGGCGACCCGAGCCAGCGAGCCGCGGGGGTCCACACCCATCTCCCCTTTGACATCTGCTACCTGGTGCCAGAGTTCAGCGACCCTGCAAGGGCTCTGCCAACCCCATTTCACCAAGGGCACACAGGCCCCCATCCGCCCCAGCCTGGGACCTGGGGGTGGCTACCCATCCCCTGATCTATCCGACCCATCCATCCGGGGCCCTCAGTTCCTTCCTGCCCTTCCTTTGCCTCCTGGAGAAAGATTTGGAGAATTTCTTTCAAAATCGGAATCTGTACTCAGCCTCGGGTCGGGATGGAGGGACTGTGGGGATGCTCTCCTGGGGTCCTGGGGGGGGGGCGGAGGGGGGGCAGAAGCTTGGTGGGGAGAAGGTGGAGCAGGGAAAGGGTCTGGGAGCCTGGGCATGGGGTTGGCATGAACACTTGCCAGCCCCTGCCTCAGGCCCCCGTTAGGCTGTTTGCTATGTAGACCTCACTACTAAGAAAAATGAGTTTGCTTTTCAGTGCAAATGAAGACAAGGGGAGTTACCAAGGGCTTTTACCTGGCTTGGAGGTTTTGTATGTCACCAAGTGTGAGATGGTAATTCAGTTTTACCCTATGCCATCCTCTTGTCTCAGAAAAAGGACTAGTGAGTCGTGCTGGCTGGGGCCCTGATGTGGAGGGTCCCTGCCTTCACCCAGGGGGCTGACAGCGTGGGAACCATATCCACATGAGGCATTTGAGAGAGAGTAGCCGTGAGAGGAAACTTGTGACTGTTGACTGGCTTTGGAATCTAGAAGTTTCCATCTGATTGTGGGTGAAAAGAATTTCGCATTTGTTGAGAACTGTGTGGAATTTCCAGGGACATACTAGAGCCTCCTAAATTATTATTCATAGGATTTAAACTTGTTACAAGTGATCCCCATTTAAAGGAGGTCAGGAGACTGTTTGCTGTCATTAGAGACATGTTCGTTTGAGAACTTCTATTTCGGGTCTGGAGTTTTTTTCTCTTAAACACGTATTAGAAACACCATTATTTGTCTTAGAAGTTTTCGAAGGCCCACATAGCCAGTGCCATCTGCCAATATAGGGAATGATTGACTGGAAAGAAAGCAGTCGCTGTGGTTGTCGTGAACAGCATTTCCTTTTCGCAAGGATGAGTTCCTTTAGCGTCTCTTGTCTTAGTTTGTGTGCTCACAAAAGCAGGGCTGAGATGGGCATGTGGCTGCAGGAACTGCCTTTGGGAGTGATGTCATGGAGCAGGGGCGAGGGTGCAGGGGAGTGAGGAGACAACCAAGTGCATGTTAGGGGCAGTCACTGCTGTGGCCTCAATCCCATGGGGACTCTGTGAGGTACCTCTTGGAACTTGCCCCATAACAAGCCCACCTGGGGCATCTACCCACCAACTCCCAAGCATGTTGACTGTCTGACTGGTTGGTGTGAAAGGGGTGTTAGCTCTCCCTTCACTTCCAAATATGCCCCCCTGTTCCTGTGGTGCCACGAAAAACCCCGAACAAGATGGGAGGAGGGGTGCACAGTCAGGTCCTGGTGAAATCTCTCTTCCTGGCTTACAGATGCCTGTCTTCTCGCTGGGTCCTCACATGGTGGAGAGAGAAAGCAAGCTCCTTGCTTTTCTTCTTACAAGAGCTCTGGCTCCATCACGAGGACCCCACCCTCCTGGATCTTAGCCAACCCTAGTTACCAGCCAAAGGTCACACCTCCTTTGGGGGTTGGGGCTTCAACATATGAATTTCGGGAGGTCATGAACATTTAGTCCATGACAGACTGCACCCTGCCTGGGTTTGGAAGAGTACCTCATTCTTTCACTGGCGTTTCTATAAGGTGGGTGGACTCAAGGAATCTTAAATCTGCAGAGGACTTGGAGACTGTCATTCCACGGTCCCAAATCCCAACGCCACCAGGAGGAGTGAAGCAGGTTGGCTTAAGAAAGGCAATAGCAACATCACAATGACAAATGTCCAGTGACACAGGTGGGCGGTACTTAATCCCACTGGGGAACACACGGGGCCGGTGTGGAACATATTCATCAGAGTTATGTCACCTTCGGGGCCAAGGGAGCTAAGGCATGTGTACATCAGCTCCGGTCCGTTGCTGATTGAGGGCAGTTCCAGGGAGGGGTCATTAATTCCCTAGCACCTCAGGCCTGCTGCTAATACTTTGTAGGTACTCAGTGTTAGAGCTACCATATTTTACCTTCATTTCCTTGGTACATAGCAGTTGCCCAATAAATATTTGTTGGCTGAACCCTTCAGTTATATGAACATATCTGCCAATGTGGCAGATGGCAGGCACTGTGACTCATTCACTCAGGGCAAGGATTATGCTGGACACATGTTTGAAAAATAGTAGTATTAATAATATAAACCATGATAATGATAAACAACTCTTGGTTCAGTTGACTGCATTGACAAGGCATCCAGTGGTGAATAAAAAGCCATTTGCTGGCCTTCCTCTGGGTCACTGACTCCCAAAGAGCCACCCAGTAAATTGTTTTTAGCACTATTTCTTACAGCCAGGGATGTAAGAGCCATCAGAAATGAGAAGTCCCCTTATGAATAGGTGACAGGAGTGGGAAGAGGTCAGCTCCCAGCCGATCGATCTCCATACAGAACAAGCCTTTGCTTTTCAAACTAATGCTGGAAAGCCCTCCAACAATGGTTGCCGGGGTAACGGGCAGCCAGAGTCCACAGGCCCGTTTTCTGGCTCACTCTCCTTGGTAGAAGTTTTAGGGGAAGCCCCCTGGTCGTACTTGGGGAAAGAGAATGGAGAGGGTGCAATTCCTTGAGGGGCAGTCTGCATCTTTGTGGTCCTGTGGTCGCAGCTTCCCTTGGGAGCGGATTCCTTGCAGCAGGGGACAGGGGTGTGTTGCTGACCTGCACCAGCTGCCAGCAGAGACACGTCCCACCTACCTGCCCACCGGGTGCTGGATGGCCGCCATTTCCTCTCCTTTGCGTTAAGGCTTGAGGACACAGCTGTTCCAAGACAGCCTTATCAGGAAGACTCTTTGTCTTCACAATGAACTTAAAATGGCTTGAATTGGCATTTAAAGGGTAGGAATGGTATAGAGTGAAAACTAAGTCTCCCTCTCATCCCTGTCCTTCCACTATCCACTTTCTCCTCCCTCGAGGCCATGAGTGCCTCTAGTTTCTGGTAAATTCTTCCAAAGAGAGTCCATGCACATACAAACAAATCAAAGAAGTCTCTCTCTCTCTCTCTCTCTCTCTCTCTCACACACACACACACACACACACACAAAACATATATAGTCTCCACATGAAGCACAGAGCACACAGAACATATGGTCTCTGCTTTGATTTTTTCACTTAAAATATGCAGTTGAGGTCATCCTGCATTATTGGCATCACTCTGCCTCAATATCTGTAGAATACTCCATTGAATGGATGTGCCTTCATTCATCTAGCCAGCCCTATTGATAAAAATTGAAATCGTTTCCAATACTTTTCAATAATAACTGAGGCTCTTTGACTATCCATCATTCGGCACATGCACAGTTTACCTATGGGATGAATTCCTAGAAGTGGACTTGCTTGGTTAAAGGGTGGGAACATTTAAAATGTTGATAATTATTGCCATGCTGCCCTCCGTGGCAGCTGTTCCCAGCTGTCAAGGTCAGCATGTTTATATCCTTTCTTGCTTTTAATGCTTCAGCTCCAGCACCTTGGCCAGCTCCTCGGCCAAGCTCCCTGCGGGAGAGCATTAGCTCTGGGGGTGGAGAGCTGACCTCACTGAGCCTCTGGGGTTTCACCTTTGAGCCACAGTTCTGTTTTCCAAGACTTACCCATGGTATTTTAGGCCAGTAAAGTAAGAATGCGAAATATCTATCATCCAAAGCAGGCGTTGACTCAGATGGTCTTGGGGATCCAGCCTTAAGAGCATGGACACTTTAGGCCTCATCCTTCTCTACCTGTTTCTTGCTATCCTCGCTCAATCCAGGAGAGCAGGAGGGCAAAAGCTGGGAGCAGGGCTTGAAGGCAGGGACTCCAGAATGCGGTGGAGTGTGTGTGTGCGTGGAGGGAAGGGGGGCAGCATGTGGGGCCCAAAGAAAGAAGTGGTGCAGAGGATCGGGGAGTGGCCATGCCTTCTTCACCACACTGCTGACCGCCGGCCTGACCACACCATTGGGGCCGCACTGGCTTCCCCTGGACAAGCCCGAGACCCGAGCGAGCGGGACAGGGAGCTCCCAGTGGTGCCTGGAACCTACTGAGCTTCTCCAGAGGTTGGGGTTTTCGGAGCAGCCAGTTTGGGGCTCCCTCGCATGGGGATAATGCTGAGCAACGCCCAAAGGGCATGCTGGTGGGAAGGTAGCCAGAAGAAAAGAGAAAGCCATTGCCTGCCGAAAGGCAGTAGTATCCGGACGGCAGGGATTTTACCGTGAAAGTAAAAGTTCTGTTTAGATTTTCACGACTTCCGTTCCTTCAGGAATAGCACAAACCTGCAGCAAGCGCAATGAAGTGCTAAAAACCAGCAGCCTGGAAACGAGGGATCTGGGCACGTATTTTCCCAGCACCCGGGATGATGAGCGAAGGAAGGCGCTTGTTTACCAGCTGCCCAGACTTCCCCGGAGATGGCCAGGGAGCTGCCAGCTGGGCCCAGGGGCTGCGGGGACTTGCAGAGGAGTGAGGATATGGTCATATCCGCCAGCTTGTGTTGCTTATGTAAGTTTCTGGAGTGTAGAGAGGGGAGGAACAAGAGACTCAGTCTTGAAGCAAGAATATTGCTTCTATTTGGGTCCCTGTCTTAGCTTGGGCCCCCCCAAAACAGACCCTGAGACAAAAACCTGGATGCAGGAGGTACTTGGGGAAGGGCCTCTCAGAGAGCTGAACTGAGAAGGTAGGAGGTAGGGGAGAGAAATACTGATGCCGTGTGTGCAGGTCCATTAACAGGCCACTGCAGCCGGTGGGCACCTGGGGCTCGGTCTTGCTGGGGCCCGTCTGGGAAGCTGGACAGAAAACACCTCGAACTGTCCCACTGGAGCGTTTACCCATGACTCCTCCGTGTTACTGTTGGAGGGTCCCTGTGGCAGGTGGAGAAGGGGGGCAGGTACTTGGTGCGGGCAGCCCTGGGCATGAGCAGGAACCGCCCCCGGCAGCTGCAGGTGGATTCAGGTGGGCGGAGGGGACGGGGTGGAGGAGCCACAGTGACTCACCCACTCGACGTGGGAACCTCAGGGAAGCTCCCGTTACATCACGAACTGCCGGAACATGCGTCACCCTAATTTGTTCTTGTTCTGGGGGTGGACATGTACACCAAGTAGTGCACATACTTTGATGTGGAGAAATGTTCAAGACACACGTCCTTTTCTCAAGCGGGGCACGTTTCTCTTTCTCCTCTGGCCCTGGGAATCCCATCGTGAAAACGGTGCTCGCTTTAAGTCCTAGGCTTCCTCCCACCCACGGGATGAGCAGGCCGCTCTGGTTTCCTGGCCTTGCCTGGCTGCCAAACGCAGGGGTAGGTGGGGGGTGTGCATGTCCTGGAATGCGGTCAGCTGTCAGAGGGGAAACCTTCCCGTGTGCGGTGAGGCCCGGGGACAGGACACCTGCATTGTCAGCCCCTCCCCACATTCAGCTCCTCTCGGAACAGAAAGACTGAGCTCAGGCTGAGAGGCTGAGGAGAGAGGCACCTTGGGATGGTCATTACACGGCTCCATGCCAGGGCTCCGTGCCAGGGCTCCCCAGGGTCATCCCTCCCTCCCTCCTCTGGGAACAGTGGCTCCATTGAAGTCAAAGTGGAGGAAGAAAAGCCCTAAAAGTTCAAGTCTACGAAAACCGTCCAGTTTTAGGAGGTCTCTCCTGGGCTCCCCGTGGACGACCCCTTGTATAACAAGAAGCTAATTTTAAAGTGAAATCCTGGGTGCAGGAGCGGGTGTGAAAGTGAGGCAACCCTAATCCCCGCAGGCGTTGCCAGGCTGCTAAAGGCCTGCGTCTGTGCTGTACACACAACTGGGAAGATGAGAAGCGAGGAGCTGGGTTTGTTTCCAGCCAGGATCCTGGCGCTCACAACGCAATCTGCTTCCCTTGGGAGATCCAGATGGACTCGTCTGGGGAAATGCTGCTGGTTTCGGGGCTGTGGTTGCGGTTTTCTTTTCCTCCACCCATAGCGGTTTTCTTTCTAGCTGTAAAGAGGATCAGGCAGTGGGCCTGGGGTGGGAAGGAACTTGCCTCCCCAGAGCAGACCCTCGCAGAGTGTAGATGCTCCATCAAGTGCCATGGGGGCCTCGCCTGCGTCTATTCAGCACCCACCTTCCTGACTTGCAGCTCCCAGCCCCTGAGACTCTCGGTGGAGTGTTCTTTCTGGGAGGGGGAGCCTGCTGCCAGTTCTGTGAGTGAATGCCCGGCCACGGGAGCAGCCCTCCACCAATGACTAGGGGGCAATGGTCAACACAGCCCCCTCTCACCCTGAGCTGTGTCCCACGCTGGCTTCCATGGCTCCCCGGCAGGGGTCTGCCCCCATGGCCCTTGGTGACAGCATGCTCAGGAAGACTACCAGTTCAAGAACAGGGTCCTTTCCCTTCATTCTTGGGACGGAGACATCACAGGATTCACCAACCCTGAGAAAGCAACCCGCAGCTAAAGTCAGCGGCAGTCCCTGCAGCAGAGTTGCTTTGGGATGATTTATACTCTCCCAGCGGGGGTAGGGGGGCGGGTGAGAGCGAGGGGTGTTCCTTCAGCGTGCTCACACTGTAATCACCTTCAAATCCTGCACAGTGTCCTTACATTGTAGTCCAGTTTGCAAAGCTAGGCCAGCGAACAGGTCAATGGCAATGCAACTCTCAAGTGCACTTGAAATTGTCAACATGGGAACAGCATTTAGGAGGCCTTTTGTGAGCAAAGCATTTCTGGTATGGTTTTGCCATCCAAGTGTGTGTATGTGCGTGTGTGCGTGTGATTTATGGCACCATATTTTATCCGTTCTAAGATGTGGCTATTTTTCACATTGGGAAACAGGCCATGTGTTACACTCAATGGCATCTGACCGTCGCGGCAGGGCTGTGGTTGTCACTGCGCACCGATGCATGCATTTGGCCTTGGTTATGCACACGGATGTCACCTCAACTAAGTAATGAGGATCGTTGCCTGTTGACTTTAAACGCTATTTAAAATGTCTTTGGGGCGGTGACACCGCAATTCGGCATCGTGTGCGTAAGAGGACCCAGAAACAGCAGTGACACCTAGAGATGCTGTCAGTAGAGCGTATACTCATTGTTGGAGAAATAATTGCAATTCCATATTCTCTCAGCAAACAACAGTCAAGAACTTGATATAGGTCACAAAAAGGATGACGAAGCTGGAGTGCATTTTGCATCGAGATACTTGCAAAGGATTGCTCAGTGCCCCCAGGCCATGCAACCGAAGGCAGGAGGGATGGTCAAGCTTCTTAGAACAGATGAAAGAAACGCAAAGCAACAAGAGGCAGGTGTTACTGGTACACGCATCATGCAGGATGATTATGAAGGAATGGTGTTTAATCAACAGCATGTTTTTGCTTCGGTGTTTTTAAAATAGCAGCGCATCTTCCAATCAAAGAGTCTTAGAGTCCCTGAGATACGGTATATTGGAAACGACCTACCCAGTTCATTAGCAGCAAATGTTGACACTACCCGGAAAATATGTTCAGTATATTACAACGCTTAGCAAATTATAGGCACTCCCTCCTCCCCAAGAAAACCCCCACAACGCACATCCTTTGAACCCTCCTGTAAGTAATTCTAAAACTATGAGGCAGCTGGTTTTAGCACAAGATAGCAGGCAGTGCAAGATTTTGATTCTTGAGAGAAGAAAAACTGGCATTCGAGTTTGGGATCCTGTTTGTAGACTGTCACCTCTCACTCATGGGCTTAGACTATAATCTGACAAACAGTAGATTCAGGTACCTTACTGTTGTGTGGATTGAACCAGGAAAAGTAAAAACAATGACCAAATGCCCATGGAAAATTTGTCCAGAGGGTTTAAATTTGTTCCACTTCTCATGTTCCTCCGTGGGGAGAGACGAGGGTAGGGATTAGTGGGAAGTGGTCGTGATAAAGGAATAAGTAAGAGAGAAAAGAAGGAAAAACCCACAAACAAAATCTGAGTCTACCCCTTTGGTTAGTTTTAAATTAAAAAACACTTAAAATCAGCTTCTATGTGTGTGGACTTATTTAAACTATCGATCCAAATGCTTCTCTCTCTTTCCAGCTGTCCGGGCCTGTGGTTATTATTTTTTTCCAGGTGAACATTTCAATTTCACTGACATCCTTATCTTGTGACCTTGGGTGACAGAGAAGTTCCTTGAAATTAAAGTTGGTCCCATTGTTTATGCTATTTATCACTTGAAGATGTAACCTGAGGCTGTGCTCTGGCTTTAGGCTGAATAAAAACAATATTAGGCCACCTTATCACACCTTAATAAAATTACTGACCGTTGAGCCAGGCAGAAATATTAGTTTACTGGAGCAACAGTGGTGATGTAGTATTTCTCAACCGAGGGAGAGGTTTGCCAGTGGGAATAATGAAATAAACTGTGCAGGTGGGTGTGGAGGTGCCATTGTCCTAAAACGTTTGTTTAACTTCCACCAACTCTGTGTAGCTTTCCTAATCACCCCTGCCCAGTGGTCGGCCAACTGTGGCTCGCGAGCTGCAGTTTGCCGAGCCGCAGTTTGCCAACCACTGCCCCAGCCTATCATGCACTTATCCTAGTTTTCTCTTTAGCGATCCTTTCATGTATTGCTATTATATGTCTTTTAAAATGAAGGTCCTAATCACCCCTGCCCAGTGGTCGGCCAACTGTGGCTCGCGAGCTGCAGTTTGCCGAGCCGCAGTTTGCCAACCACTGCCCCAGCCTATCATGCACTTATCCTAGTTTTCTCTTTAGCGATCCTTTCATGTATTGCTATTATATGTCTTTTAAAATGAAGGTACTGTCTGTCCAGCTCCTGAGAGTAGGGACCATGTTTTATGTCCTTTTCTATTCCAGCATCTAAGTGCCTGGCATACAAACATTAGTGCTACTGATGAGCTTAATCTCTTTATGAATATTATCATTATTAAGTCTAATTACTGTTATTTATTCAAGATATGAATGTGAGAGATCACCTGCAAAGAGACTTATTATGGCAATTTAGATGTTCAACTGAGTAATTTTATAAATAATTAAGAAGTTCATCTTTGTTTAGGTGGTTATAGAAGAACAAGCATATTTTTTCAAAGCAAGAAAGGGGTGATTGTGATGACGTGGTTCCAGCATCCACTTTGGAGTCAGACAGATGGGAGGTCAACACTTGGTTTTGCTTCTTAGGTTTGTGACCTTGGAGGAACTTGTTCCCTCTTTTGCAGATGTGTACTTCCTCTCCAAAGAGTAATAGATAAAATGTGACGAGTGCACACTAAAAATAGCTTCAATTAAAAACGAAATCTACATATCCATGGACTGGGTCTAAGGGTTCAGCCCTGATGTCCCCAAGTGCAGAGGTGAGCAACAGCAAAAGGAACTGGAGGTTCAAAGTGTGTCATACAAGAGGCAAGACACCCTATCCAGGCTCCCCAAAAAGGTAAAGAAAAAAAATTCACATCCTACCACTTCCTGGAGCCAAGGCTTGCTCAATCTACAGAGCTTCATAGGCAGGAGTGGCCAAGCCTATGCAAACCAATATGTGACATCTCATATCATCAGAGAGCTGGGTGTCCTGGGAGGCTGAGTGGGGGCTACAGAAAACCAGTTAATAGGCGGTCAAGCACTTAAGGGGTGGAGAGAGACGGAGAAAGGAGAAAGGACCGAGCAATTCAAGCTAAGCTGACAGATAAATTTGAAAACACATGAGGAAAAACAAATTCTAAGAAAGGCAGCCAGTGAAATTAACAATCAAGAGGTGAGTTCATACCAGATAAAATGAAAATAATAGAGAAATCTAAAAAAACACTTTATGCTAAGAATTCTTAGGAGATGAAGAAATAGTCATAAAAAATGAGAAATATCTGAATAAAAACAAACCAAAACAAAACAAGACCAGGTAGATAGGCTAAGGAGCCAATTAGAAATCTTAGACATAAAAATTTATGATCATTGAAGTAAAAGCTCAATAATAAGACAAACTCTAGTATTAATATATCGGAAGTGTGTCATAAAGGACGAACCCAGAAGGTGGCCCAGAAAGAGGGAAGAATAAAACTCAAGGAGAGGCCAGGCCGGTGTGGCTCAATGGTTGAGCATCAACCTATGAACCAGGAGGTCACCATTTAATTCCTGGTCAGGTCACATGGCTGGGTTGTCGGCTCAATCCCCAGTGTGGGACATGCAGGAGGCAGCCTATCAATGATTCTCTTATTATTGATGTCTCTCTCTCTCTCTCTCTCTCTCTCTCTCTCAAATCAATAAAAATATATTAAAAACACACCCACCCACAAGAAGAGAGGTTAGATTGAGGGTCTTTAATGAACACCTGAAAGGACTCCTAGAAGAAGTGAACTAGAAAGGGGAAGAAAAGTAATATTCTAAGAAGATGCTGAGGATTTTCTAGAATTAAAGAAAATCTTAAGCCATTGGACTGACAGTAGGTACCAAAAACCATGCAGGATAAAGATAAATTCACATGTAGACACAGTTGAGGAGAATATCAAAATATTAAGGGTAAGGAGAGGATCCTTGTTAATGACTTCCAGGAAACAATGGGTTACTCTCTTCAAGGTGCTGAGAAGGAATAAGTGTCAGCATAGAATTCTATCTATAGCTGAGTGCCTGATCCTAACAAAGTTCTCCAGGGAAGGGTCAAGCCACCCCCCACTCCCCAGTCCACACCAAGCAAACGTCCAAAGATACAGCTGGGGTCTAGGGACCCCCTCACCCCAGTCCAAGAAAAGACATCTGCCTCTGCTGAAGCCCAGGGTGGCAGAGCCACCTTCCCGACCTTGTCTAGCAAGAGAGAGAGAGAGAGAGAGAGAGAGAGAGAGAGAGAGAGAGAAATGATCCTGGTGCTAGCACCACGGAGGGGAGAGAGGGCTTCTCGAGTTCAGTGCTCACCCTGCCCGCAAACACCAAAGCTTGGGATCCACCAGTAAAACCAGTTCGTGGCCATCTTTCCAGAACTCTTTCCACTTTAAGTTCTTCTCACGTGTGTTTTCTTCCAACGTTGGCCCCTGTGATTGCTGACCTGTAGAAATACAAGTAGGATAACCAACCTGCCCCATTAAACCCTGTGAGACTATGGTCTGTTTCCTGCTGGGACCTGGTGGATCTTCCCCAAACAAGGAGAAGGTGGGAATGGGCCTCGACTGAAGCAGGAGCCTGAATACCACCAGGCCTTGGTCTTGGCCGGCGCCTGTTTCCACCTCATACATCTCATTCAAATGGATCATTTAAACTGGCTTCCTTTGGCCGGCATCCCAACCAGAAAGGCTGTTGTCTGAAGGAAAAAGCCCCCTCCCACTCGCTGCCACCTGGAGGGTCACAGAACTTGCCTTCTCTCAGGTGAACCTCTGTGGTCCTCCTACATCTGGGGTGAAAGAGAGTCTGCAGTTCTGGTGGGAAGGCGAACGCCCTGCCTCTCTGCCTGTGCTATCTCACCTCTGCAGCCGGAGGAAAGGCCACTGGACTGCCCACCCCATTCGCAGGAAAATAGCGATGCCAGCTTGTAATTTATTCAGAGCAGAGAGAAACTCGACCTTCACAGAGAAGAAAATAACTCTGAGGGGAAAAGTGTTGATGAATGAAATGTCATCATTATTGGCCTCGACCTGTAAGACTTAGCCATATTGTGATAGACATTCATAGACGAAAGGGCACCTATAATCACCTTCTGTTATATGCCTAAGGTTTAAATTCTCAGAAAGTCCACAAGTGGGGATTCCTTCTCCCTCTCCCTTATTCAGTGCTAGTCCACCAAAGGGAAAGGAAATTTTAGCTGATATTTTTGTTGATTCAAAAGCAAGTTTGGCTGGTGCTAACACGTCTGCTTTTACCATGGAGCCCCGTTTGCCTGCTCCCAGCACTGCCATTTATTGGCTACGTGGCATGGGTAAGAATTTTCATCTCTCTGACTCTTCTCTCAGGGGCAGGTGGTAATAATGATCACTTTGTAGAAAAACACACCCTAAAATGTTCCCAGGAAGAAATAGTTTTCTCTTGAGGTAAACAGAATGTTTGTGACTAGCATCAAAGACCCACACGCCTCCTTGGAAAAAGCATGTGTGTACCTGTGTTCATCATCTCTCTTCTGTCTCACCTGGGAGACAATGCAATTGGTGCATTTACTCTGGAAGGTTCTGGAGTTGTTCTCCGACGCTCAGCGTTCTCACCATCTCGCTTCACTGCTCCCCCGTGAAGGGGATGGGCAGAAAGGGCTGATGGGGACTGATTTGGAATGAAGAATCTTAGAACCCCTTTCCTTCCAAACAGCTGGGATGCTGCTGAGGACACACGGGGTGTATCCCAATGCACCCCAACAATCCCATTCAGAATGGAAAGGGCTTAGTCATGGCCTGGAGGAGGTCCTGGTGGGGGTGGGGGTCCACATCCACAAAGTTGAATGTCCTCTTCTGGATACTCATCCGTGAAATGGCCATTGTGCTGAGCAGGGTCCGCCTCTGCAGTGTCACAGAGCGGCCCACGCCTGGCTGAACTGCAAGCACCGCGCTCTTGGCAGGAACAAGTTGCAATCGAGCTAATTTCCAAGCCTCATTGACAATGAAGTGGTTACATGATTACAGGGAACTAAGGCCAACTTACAAAGCAGGGCTTATGTTAGGATGTTCTGCTCCGGATTCCAGCTCTGGGGCCTAGGAGATAAGAGACTGGCTTTGCAAATTTTAAACCAAGGCTTCTGAGATTAGCCTGGGTCTGAAAGAAGTTGACCTGACAGCTCATAAGAATTTATTAAATACCTTTATTGAGGTATAAAGTACAATAAACAACACTTAGCGTGTACAATCTGATCCCTTTTGACCGATGTGTACACCCTTGTAGCCATCACCACAGTCAAGATAACAAATATTTCCTTCTCCCCCAAACTTTCCTGGTGCCCCTCCCCAATCTCCTCTCCATTCCCACGTCACCACTGATCTGGTCTGGTCCCTACAGATTTGTTCCCATTTTCTAAAATTGTTAAGAAGAGTTTTAAAGTGACCTGAAAACCATGTCCAGATAAGACAGAGCTGCCTTCTTAAAACAGGTGGGGTAGCTTCCTGAACCAGCCCAGGTGGGAGCGGAGGCCCCTAGGCCCAGCAATACATTCCTGGAAGTTGCTTCTCACTGTCCTTTGAGAAACGAGCCACATGCTAGCCCAGGCGGTGGCATGTGACTTCGAAACTTTGCAGTAAGACTTTGCCAAGTGAACCTAAGGGTCTCAGGTGGACAGAGTCGAGGATGAGGGTGGCGAGACGGCCAAGGCACTGATCCTGATGGCCAAGGGCGTTCATCTTTGCCAAGATTAGAACCAAAAGGCACAAAGTTCCAACTGAAGCACAAGGAATGTAGGAGGAGGCCCTTACATGCCAATGTCTCTAAACAATGGAGCCAGATTGTAGCAGAAAGAATGAAATAGCTCCTTGGGGCACTTATTATGATCACTGATTTTTAAAATAATATTCTTATCTTTATGAATTGAAATAGCCATGGACCAGCCTAAAGGCGGAGGAATCAACTAAAGACATTCTAAATTCTCATCCAGGTTGGTTCAGTCATAAAGTTTTCAATAAGCCCATGTTTCAATAGAAACACGCTTTGAAGAGTAGCCTACCACATGGGCATTTGAAAGGGTTTGAGCCTAACTTGACAAGCTCCACTTTGAGACTATGGGCAGGAAGTCTTTTGTCTAGAAGGGTCGGCAATGCTCAGGTCCTCTGACGTAGGTTGTGAGTCTGCTACCCCTGGGACATAAAAAGGCATAATTAAAAACTGATGTGATTTACATCAACAAATAAATCAAATCATGCCCATTTCCCCCACCCTTCCACCCCAAACATCCTCGCTCAAGCCATTAATACTTAATGGATACAATTCTATCGTTGAACAAATATCATCTCCCGTATCCTCGGACCTTTCAATGATCCGGGCTACAGGTGATCAATATGTGCTACCGGAAAAATCATTTTGTTTCTCTTCTATAAAAGCACATTACAATTACAGTGGGAATGAATGTCAAATGAATGGGAAATCAATGCCCAGACATGGGGGCATCCTTTGTGGCCATCTCTATTGGGGCCAATAGAAAGCCAAGGGACCCGTATAAAGACCCTGGGACTCTGTAGTCCTGCGTAGCCAAGTCTTGCCCTGTTGGCCTCTTGTCACTTTCCTGGCCTCTCTTCCCACTGTGTTAGGCCACCTCGTAGCCTGTCGCCTCCTGCTGAGCGAGCTTTGCCAACTTCTCCTCCGTTACTCAAACCATCTCTTCATTTCTCCAGCGTGCTCCCCAGGGCTGGTGTTCATTCAGGCCAGTTGGTAGGTCCCTCTGCTGACATTTCTAGCCCTCAGGTCTCCCTTTCTTCTACCAGCCCTCCCCCCTTCCTCTCTTCCTGGGCGTTCTCCATCAAGGGTGTGGTGGTTCCACGTGGAAAATCCCAGGTTGCCCTCTGGCGGAGGTCTACCTTAGCCTGGCCTTTGTTTCCTGAGATGCTGGAAAGGTAGCCATGGAGACGCAGCTGTGGGAAGCCCAGGCAGGGGATCTGCTCCCTCTCCCCTAGGCCATAGAGGCCTTCCATCTGCTGGAAGAGGAGACACTTCCTCCTTTTCCAAAACAGTCTCCACTTTCATTTGAGTAGCATGTCTTCTGGGAGCAGAGGACAGTCTTTGGATTCCCTCAAGCTCAGTCTGTTGGTCCTTGGCTATTTCACGGGTGAGAAAACTTAACCCCAAGCTCCCTGGGCAAGGGGCATGGAGATGATGATGACTGGTCCCCTTCATCTCTGGCCAAAGGTGTGAGCAGGCCCCAGTTCGCACACAAGGCAATATTTTAAAAGGCGCCCAAGCTCTCCCTTTGACAGTGGAATTACACAAAGGAGCCCCTCAGGAGACAGAGCACAGTGGGATTTCCACCCACTCACCGATTTCCACCCACTCACCTCTCAGGGTCTGGTACACAGTGCAGAAACAGAGGGGTGAAAGGTGGGTGGGTGTGGACAGGGTCCCTTTTAAAGGGAAAGATGGCTTCAGCATTGCTCCACTGCAGGAGGAGGCTGGAGGGAAGCAGAGGAATGTCCCTGGAGACGCAGAGAAGGCTGCCAGGAGGGGATGGTACTTACGCTGAATTTTTTTTTATTGTCTAAAGTTTTACATATGTCTCCTTTCCCCCCAATTGACTCCCCCTCCCCCAGCCATTCCCACCCCTGGCAAGCCCCCACCGCCCCAGTGTCTGTGTCCACTGGTTATGCTAATACGCGTGCATACAAGTCCTTTGGTTGTTCTCTAACTTAAGCTGAATTTTAAAGTACATTTGGATGCATCTAGATAAAGGCAGGAAAAGAGGAAGTCATGGGCCTTTTAGACAGAAAGAATACCACCTGTTAATAACACAAGGAGGATAAGGCAGCCTGGCTTTCCTGAGGTCTGAGGGCAAGTTTGGTATCACTCACTAAAGCCAACGATGCTTATGAAAAGTGGCAGGAGGTGAGGTAGAGAAGTCTAGATCCTGGGTGAGTGTGGGCCAACCCCAAGAGTTCCTGAGGCAGCAAGAGGGCATGGGAGGTGTGTGGGCAGGAGAGTGACGTGGTGAGCTGTAGAAAAATCACCCCGGATGCAGAGATGGGGAGCGAGACGCAAGTGAAGGAGATCACTTGGGAAGCAAGTATAGCCATCCAGCCACAAGGGAATGGGGACCTGAACTGAGGCAGGGACAAGGAAATGGCCAAGGTGGGCCAGGCCAGAGGTGTCAAGCAGGTCGAGTCTACAAATGTCAGTGACCAACTGATGTTTCAAGTGATGAAAACAGAAGGGTCTAAAACATTCCTGGAATGATTGACTGGCTTGAAGGGTAATTTATGGTCATTTGCTACCACACCCCTGTGAAACTAGCACAAAGGTGAATTAAAACTTGGACTTCTTGTTCCTGGGGTATGAGTTATTTATGGCTGTATAACCAATGACCCTTCTGCTCCATTCTAGTCTTTAGCAGCATGTCATTAAGTTCACTCATGCTCAGAGAGGAGAGGATTAAGACTCTACCCTTTATAAGAACAAGTTTTGAAGAATTTGGGAACATATTGTAAACATTATTGCACTGAGGTAATGGAGCTCCTTGCAGAGGTGCCCAGGACTTGGGCTCTACGGGCCTGAAGCTCTGCAAACTGGCTGGGCTGCAGAATCAACTGGTGACCCGAGTGAGGACAGGAGAGGTTCGGAAGGACAGGAGGCTGCAGTCTGAGATTTTAAGGCTTTGGAGCTCAAGCACAGACTATGCCAAGTTCTTGGGTGCAGACAGGATGTTGTTTCTAAAGCGGGAGGTTGAACCATATGAAACAACTGACTGTCAGGAGCAGCAGAATATCAGGAGTTTCGTATGTTCAACCTCCATAATCATGAGTGACAGTCACTGAAGTCTGAGTTTCTGAACTGGACTTCAGGCTAAAGAATCTTGCTTATATGGTCTTCTGTTAGAAGGACTAGTTGGTTTTCTCTTTGCATCTTTCGTGTCCCCTCGGCTGCGTGCTCACTGCCTTCAGAAAACTGCTGTCACACGGGAAAACGTGGATCCGGCTGCCTTAGTCGCTGCAAACCTGCTTCGAGCTTTCCCCGTCTGGGCTGGGTCAAACGGCCCCATGTGATGTGGCGTTATCACTCCTAAACGGAGTCAGAAATAACATTTTAAAACCATTTCCTTAACAAGCCTTTAAATGGCAGCCAATGCATCCCAAGTTAGTGCCTGTATTCCTGTGAGCTCCCGCTAAGCTCGCGGTCCCTTTGCCGCAATATTGCCCTAACAGGAAGAGAAGCTTCTCATAGACCAGACACGAAATGAAAATCACCCGAAACGATTACCATAATATCCTTTAGGTCGCATAACGTTATGCACTGACGCAAGCCGCTTCGTCCGTGTCCATCAAAGGCTTTATAAACGGCACGCGACAGAAGCACCCTGTGGCCGGCATCTATTAACGAGATGAGCAGCCTGGGCGCGCTGCCTCATCACTCCCACTGGCTCCCCGAGGCATCATTAGGGTTGAATTTTTCATGAACACAAACATCTTCTTCTTTGTCCACGGAGCTGTGCTTTGTGCTCGACTATTTCCAGCACGCAACTGAGGAAAACAGGAAAGGGGAGAAGCGAGCCAGATGCTCTGTGAATGCAAGCGATTCTGGGGCTGCTGTAAGCGCCCCCTAAGCGCCTACCATGTTGTGGGGGGCCTCCTTAAGGTAAACCTTCAACCAGGCCCCCTGAGCAGGTCGGTGAGGTCTCGGCACTGTCCCCGGAACTGAATCTTTCCTCTCAGGTTTTGGAAGTAGAAAAAAATATAAAAAAGTCCTTCATGTTTAATGCTAAAAAGATCTGCTTACTACTCCCTAAGTCTAAGTGACACGGCAGCAATATTTTTTCTGCGCCCAACTTGTTCTTCCTCCTGGCTTATCCAGTTGCGTGGTGTCTGGTTTGATCGGCAGTCATGCTTGAAATGCTTTGTCCATGGGATTCATCAGCCATTGTCCCCGGATGAGTCTGACTAAAATATGTGTCTAACCAGGCCATCCCCCTTCTTAAAACCTTTCAGTGGTTTCCTGCACCTACAGAAGGAAGTCCAAGCTCCCTGGCCCAGCCTGCGGGGTCTTTGTGATCTGCCCTGAATAGCCTCCATCTGCATTTCCTGTCTTTCCCATAACAGGCAACCTACACTCCTGAAACAATTCTTTTCAATTGCTGACTGTTCTCTAAATCTACCCTTCTTTTACATAATCCCCCAACACAATTTCCCCCGGTTCTCCAGCTGGCTGAAAGAATACTTCAGAAGTTAGGTCAAGCACTCACTACTCCCGCCTGAATAATGAGCCTGCTGTCACCTGTTGCCTGCATGATTGATGGACAGTAGAGGACCTGAGCCCCCTGGCTGCTCCTCCTGCCGTATCCCAGCCAGAACCCTTCAGGTCTCTTTACCCGCTGCCCGCACTGGAGCTCCCTCTATGATAATCCTTCCTTTTTCAGAGTTCTCTCCTTTGCATGTTGTGGGGTTGGGTGTCCTCCTTCCTTCCTGACCATTTTTCACCAATGGCACCCTCTCTTACTTTCCAACTGTCATGAATTTTTTAAAATACATTTTCTTAAATGTATAGGGATTTGTGTGGGGAAACTACAGTGGATGCATATGATCCTCCTGATCCAGGAGATGTTGTTTTTAAAAAGTGTAACCAGACAATTAGGCAGCGTTGACAAGGACATCCTTGGGTTCCCAGAGCAGAGCTATGGAAACCACAAAATTAGCATCCAGCCTATTTCCCATGAACGATCCTAGGACTCCAGGGAAGGCCTCTAGGGAAGGCTTGTGTTCTTGGATCCTATTCCTGTCAAGGGTTCACCATTGTGGTGACAATGACTTGATCATTTGGTGACGCTACCATTGGCTGGAACGCATTCAGATTCATAGCGCCGAGAAGCTAAATCAATATCATTGATTGTAAGATGATAAATGATCCTGCGGCACAAGCCCTATACCTGATAATTGCCACTTTATCAAAGGAAGACATCTTTAAACAAGCTTTAATAAGGCTGTTAAATGTTTTGCAGGTAAGAGCTTGAAGTAGTCACCATTATGGAAAGAGGTTGAATTTATTTGCAAACTGATAGGGAGTTGTGTGATACAAGAGAAATTGCCCATGAAAAACAGTACAGATAACAAGAGTACCCACACTGTTCTTACTCTGCCTTTCCTGGTTCCTCTCAGAGGGAGCAATGGACAGCATCTCCCACCATCCACGGGCTCCACTTGTCTGGTTCCTGACCCTATCGAAGGTCACAGTGGCAAGGGTTCCTACGTTTTTCAGAGCTAAAGTACCCATTTGAAGCTATCTGAAAGTAAGGACCAAGGTGGTCTACTCGATCTCCCATTATCTTTGATATCTAAGATGGTGTCTCGGTGTCCTCTTGGCTAAGGACCTTACATCCTCCTGCAAAGACAGTGGAAACAGCATGGGTGAAGACCCAGTTCCCATCATGGCACCAAAAGCCATCTGTGACCTGGCCCTTGCCTATATGCCTGAGATTGTCTGCCCGCTTGTCATTCAAGGAAATACCCTATATCCATTCACTTGGAAGTCTACAGGCTGTGAGTCTGTTGTCAGGATTCAGGAGAGAGACGATGAAGGTCTTAACCGTCAGTGGTCATCAGATTGAAGAATCAATAGATTCTAGAGGTGTTTAGGAGTCAGAATCAGCTGAGCATGGGGACAACAAGAGTATTCATTGTTTTATTTTCACTACGTACTCATCAGGGCCAGAGTGATGACACCAGCTTCTGAGCTGGCCAGTTCCCAAGTCAGGTAGCAAGTTTGAAGGAAAATAAATTCAACATCAGAAATGTTTGAGAACCCAAGAGTAGAGATGTCTAGCAGACCAATGAAATACAGACCTAGAACATGGGGAAGCTATTTGGTCCTGGGAAGTGGATTGAGAAGTATAAGCATATGCAAATTTAAATGACAGGTCCCCTCATGGATAAGGAATGACTTGGTGGGCCTTTAGGTGTGCATTTTCCATTTTTATAAGTGACTAGCGCTCACTTTGTATCTTCAGGATCTTGAGCTGAGTTAACTGCTCAATTGTGTATAATTTTTTTTAAGGAAAAATACATGGTTGCAGAGTTTAAGTTTTTCTCCAAAACGATTCTTAAAATTTAAGCTGCCAAAGAAGTTCAAAGTCCAGAACCTGAACAGAGCAAAGCAAGGAAATGGAAATGAGGAAAATTCTGTTTCTAGGCACTGCTCTCTGCAGTTTTGATATTCACAAGTGGCAAACAATGTGTGGCGTCAGAGGGAGGGAATGATGGTTTATTCACTGTGCCTAACCTTAGGCTAGGTGTGTGCTATCAAGCAATCCTCCCAGTAACATGGCTCTACGTGGACCATCAATTGATCTGTCAATCAAGCAATCACTCAATCAACAAAAACTTTTTGAACTCTGAGGTCCAGTGCTTGGCCGTATAGAGCAAGACCATCCTAGACTACAGGAGTAGACCAAGTCCCATTAGAACTGGAGGAAGCAGCAACCATGGTTGGCTGCTTCTGTTTCTCTTCTAAGCCCTGAAATTTGCAAGAGCAGGTCAATTATTCCAGAAGTTTCCTGACCCCCAAGAAAAACTCACAGGAGGTTCCCAGAATTACACAGCCTTTGGGAACTTTACCATCCCCTCGCCCATCTCTCCCATAACTGCCATGAGCCCATCACCAAGCCATTCCAGATAAATCATCTAAGTAAAAAGAGTGCCCTTTTTATGCAAACGTATTGCACACAAGCCCCTTAGTGACCCTTTCTCCAGGCCAATCCAATTGCTGCCCTCTTCCCCACATACCCCCAGTCAGCTCAGGGAGAAATTCTGCAGCCACAACAGTGAACCATAAATAATCAGCAAGTTGGGATCATTTAATGCTGATTTTATTGTTCATTTTTACTTTTTACTATGGAGATTTTTGAACACATACAAAAGTAGAGAAACCTGTATAACAAATATAACAAATTCTCATTTTTATCCTTTACTTGCATCCATGCTTTGCCTTTTTTTAAAAGAATTTTTTAAAATTGATTCTTTTTAGAGAGAGAGAGAGAGAAGAAGGGAGAGGGAGAGAGAGAGAGAGAAAAACATCGCTGTGAGAGGAAAACATCAATCAGCTGACCGCTGCACGTCTCCTACCGGGGATAGAGCCCGCAACCCAGATGTGTGCCCTGACCAGGAATCAAACCTGCAAGCTTTTGGTGCACTGGACGATGCCCAGCCAACTGAGCCATAGGCCATCCTTTACTTATAAGCAAATTTCAGAGCAGTTATCACTTTACTAGTAAATCATTCAGTATATGTCTCTAAAATACGATGGTTCCTTTATTCGAAGCTTAACCATAATGCTATTATCAACACCAAAAAATTCTCAATAATGATCTCATATCCTCCAGTTTTATTTGTTTCTTTTAGTAAGTGGCACTTTTCTACAAAAACAAGCATTGCATTTCCATCCACTTTCTCTTCCCTCTCCTGGCCCAGAAGCAGCCCCCTAGGCTCAGGTAAACCGTCTCAGCCCCAGCTGGGGGCCATGTCCTCATTTACATCCTTCCCTCCCAGGGACAGTCCTCTGTTCCCTCACTTGAGGCTGTTTAGTACATTTAAGGGAAATTCTGAGCTGCCTCCATAGCTCTCCAGCTGGACAGAAAGTAATTATAACAAATCTGACATTCCAGCTCTGGCTTCAAGATCCCTCCAGGGTATTCATTAGTTTATTTTCATTGTGGACTCTAAACATTGGGTCCTTTACTTAAAAGACATCCTTGGGTTTTGTTTTTACCAACAGCCCAGCAAGCAAGCCCAAATACTGCAATGCAAATGACTGAGAAGAGCTTGTTAGCAAAAGCCTCCTGTGATCAGGCTGGGAAGCCACTTAAAAAGCAAACTCTACCCAGTGGCCTCGTCCACTCAACAGAGACATAAATGGGGCACCACGGACATGTATAGCAGCCATTGCATAAGGGTTGCGAGCACAGAGCTCCCAGGGACGGGCCATTCTGGTGGAGAGGTAAGGTGTTTGCACAAATCGGATGACTAGCACTCACCAGTCCTCAGGGGCTAACGGGACAGCTCCCAATCAGGCCTGAGCTTATTCCTGAAGTCGGTGGGTTCCTGGAAGTCTGGGGCCAGCTCTGACGGGAGAAGTGGTGAGTTTGGGGCTCCAAGCTGTGGGTGGGTTATAATGGAGGGCAGAGCTGTCAGGCAGGGAAGCTGTTCTGAAGGTCAGATGCTATCTTCTGAATGTGGGGCCAGGTCAAGGAGGGAAGAGAGCCCTCAGGAGAGCCAGGTCGGGGTGCAAGACAAACTGGCCTCCCCCTTCCCCAGACAGAAACGCCTGCCTGTGACAGGTGTTCCGGTCACTGAATCCAACTGTTGCAAAATCAGCCTCGTGTTATAGGGTGACGTGTGACTACGAGTCCCCGGGATGTGGGTGCCTAGCCCTGCTCAGTCCTGGGTGAGGAGTGGGCTCCATAGAGATTTTCTCAAGACCCAGCACACCTGTGTGCGGAGTTGGGCACCTCTTACCCACACAGGTTTATGTAGCTGAGAAAGTTCTGGAAGGCACGTTCCAAAGTAGAGTTGGATTGAAAACCAAGCAAATCCTATGAAACCAGGCTGCCCATCTTGCTAGAGAAGTCGGGATATTTTTAGTTGTGAGAGGAGCTCAAATTAAAATGTATTAAACAAAACAAAGGCATTCATTGGTTCACATAACCAGAAAGTCCAGAGAGAATATGGCTCCAGGCCTGGCTGAATCAGGGGCTCAAATAACATCTGCAGGAAATTTTCTCTTTCTTTCCTCTTGGGTGTTGGCTTCATTCAGAAATAGGCAAATTTGACCATGAGCAATTTCAAGTTTTTGTTCTGCCAACTTAACATCAGAGGAGAGAGAGAAACTCTATTATTTTCTAGATTTTGTTTTTGGTAAGAACTTTCTTGATATACAATTCACATCTTAAACAGTTCACCACCTTAAAAGTTCATCCACTTGTGTAGGCTAGTGGTTTTTTAGTATACACACAGAGCTATGCAACCATCATCACAGTCAATCTGAAACATTTTCATCATCCAAAACCCTACATCCTTTAGCAGTCATTCCCCATTTCCCCCCAACTCTCACCCCCAGCCTTAGACAATCACCAATCTACTTCCTGTTTCTACTGATTTGCTTATTTGGGACATTTCATATAAATGAAATCATACAGTATATGGTCTTTTGTGACTGTCTTCTTCCACTTAACATAAGGTTTTCCAGAATCATCCATACAGTAGCATCTATCAGTATTTTATGTCTCTTGATTGACTAATAATATTTCCTATTATTTAGGATATTTCCAATATTTTAAACGTGGATATATGACACGTTATTTGTCCATTCATTAGTCAGGGGACATTTGAGTTGTTTCTGGTTTGGGCTGTTGTGAATACTGTTGCCGTAAACATTTGCATATGAGTTTTTGTGTGGACCTGTGTTTTCTTTTCCCTTGGGTAGATCCCTAGGAGTGAAGTTTCTGGGTCAGATGGTGATTCTATGTTTAACCTTCTGAGGAACTGCTGGACTGTTTTCCATCATGGGCGCATCAATTTATATTCCCATCAGCACTGCATCAGCGTTTCCGTTTTTCCACATCCTCACCCACACTTGTTATTATGTCATTTTGATTCCCCCCACCCTAGGGGGCGTTCAGTGGTAGCTCCATGTGGTTTTCATATGTGTTCCCTTGGGAAGGGAAAGGGGTAGGAATAATCCTTTGAGAGGTGAGCAGCATTTCAGAGAGGAAGTTTGAACTCAGCATTAGCTGAATATTTATGCAAAAGGGACATTCAAACTAGAAGAGATAGA
Source organism: Myotis lucifugus (assembly GCF_000147115.1). NCBI lineage: Eukaryota > Metazoa > Chordata > Mammalia > Chiroptera > Vespertilionidae > Myotis > Myotis lucifugus. The sequence goes on along the minus strand of NW_005871456.1, from coordinate 675,374 downwards.
ATTGTCTTTGATTAGTGAATGTAAAAGTTTTCTGCCCTCAGAGGGAAACGACTTTAAAATAAGAGGTGGTCGTATATTATCCCATATGCGTATCATGCGTACACACACATTCACACACACATGCACACACACACATGCATAAACACACACACATACATATATATGCACGCTCAGAAAATTGCAGACAGGCCTGGATCTTCCCATTGCTTCACCAGGACTCTCCCCACCACACCGCACGCCCATCCTCTGAATCCCTGGGTGGACGCTGCTCCCGGCTGGTATGATGAGCTGGATTTGATTCATTTCTAACCACGAAGCTCTGAAAGGTAGAAAATTGCATAGGAATAAAAGCCTTGGACGATGACAAAGAGCGAGTGATGATAAATGCTAACTCTTACAGGAGAGAATGTTCCTTGTTTTTCCTGTACGGATCATCGGCTCCCACCGGCCACCGCATGAGTGTGCACTTCGGGTGTCCAGCCTCAGGCATTATGGATGAAGATGTCATGTGCACACCGCAGGGACTGTGGCTCCTCCAAAGCAAAATCAATGCTCAGCTCAACCACCACCTACTAACAGCTGCTGTCCAGTGCCTGCAAGACAGTAAAAACGAATCTGTGATAAGAGGCAGGCTTATCTTCAGGGCCTCAGGTCCAAGGGCGAGGCTGAAGGCAGGAACTCCACCTGGGTTATCACCTGATATTCTACAGTCCCCTGGGTTTCTTAGCAAAAATTAAAAGCAGCTGTGGAAGCAGCCATCCCCCAGGAGGCGAGGAGCCCCACTCAACCCTGCCTGGTGTTGACCTGGTACAAGTGCGCACTCAACTCTTGCCTAGAACTGCCCCTCCCTTCCCTGCACACTTTCCTGCCACACTGTGGAGAGAATGACTTGAGGATCCCAAGGACTCTTCACGGATAAGCCACCATCTCTGAAGCCTTCCCAAGTGAAGGGAAGACTGGGAATTCCTGGCTGAGACCCTCAGACTAGGACTGAGGGAGCTCATGGGGTCCCAGGCGTTCAGATATGGGCAGATCCAGGCCGGGAGGATGAGGATCTATAGCCAGGACAGCGCCTCAGGGTTGTTCCAAGCAGAAAAATCCCAGGACTCCAATTAGCTTTTTTGCTGCTTCTACTGGATGTTTAGCATTAAGATCTAAACTTGAGTATGTCACTAATTATTCTCATGTTTGTGTTTCAAGAGTTTATTCCCTTTTCCCCTTTGTTTTTAGAAAAAGGCTTTAAAGTGTCAGTCTGCCCCAGTTGTGCTAAAGGGAAAACCTGTTTCTATTGACTGCGGTGTCTGGAGGCCAAGGAGCAAGCCTGGAGCCTGGGGCTGTGGGAGTTGGGGAGACAGTTGACCATTTCCTGTCATTTCCTGAGACGGGGATGATGCTGGGGGCAGAGGCCGGAACCAGTGACGTTCCATGGCACCAAGTGGTTGAGCATCAACCCATGAACCTGGAGCATAATCTTGAGAAGAAATCTGAGATGTGGCCGATTAGGAAACCAGGGTAGTCACACCTGTCAGCCATTGCGTAATTCCCTGGCTCCTCCCACTCCCTCCCGCATGCAGGTCCGGGGACTCTGTAACAGAGATGGCTGATGGAAGTCAGGCCGATACCGTGCCCAGAAGTGGTAAGGGTCTTCCACTCCACAGCACCGTGGAGACATGGTCTTGTCAATGGGTGTGGGGACAGCTGAGGTGTCCATTCTGTCTAGTTCTCCATCACCACCCACCAGCGGGCCTCTCACCAAGGGTCCCAGGGCACTCAGGCCCCCTCTGCTCTGTAGGGCTCAGATGAACACTGTAGGGGACAAGGGTGTCTAGCCCTGGTGGCCCCCACTCTGGCACCACGTTTATCCACCACAATTTGACTTCTGCCCCGTTGTGCAGGGAGGGAGGGCCCTTTCCCGAGTCCCTGTCCCGTGTGTTCTGAAATGTCCATCTCCTGATCTAAAGGCACCGAGTGAATCTGGGCCCGCAAAGGGAAGAGAGGCGTCCCCGACTCCAGCTCCTGAGAGGACCGGGCGGCTTCCCGCAGAGCAGGGACCTGAACTCCGCGTCCTCTGGGGAACCAGCTTCACAAGAGCCTGTAATTACAGCAACCAGGCGGGGAGACTTGAAGTGATGATTAAGACATGAATGAAAAAGCAAAAGGTCTCATTGTCTTTGTGCTCATTCCCCCTCTTTTTGATGACTACACCAAAAAGCTCTGTTCAGACAATTAGCTTAATTAGCAGATTAGCTAAATTAATGGTTTTCTAGTTTCATTCCAGGCCCCAAGCCGTGTGCCCAGCGGTTTGTCATAGCTCAGCAAGGGTACACTTATCCGGCTGCTTCCTCCTCCCGCGGCCTCCTCTTCCGGGAACACTGGCACCCAAGACTGGTCTCGGCAGACAGAGACCATGTTCTTTCAACTTTTCTGGGTATCTTAATATTTTTAATAACAAAAAGTTGGAAATGCAGTTGTAAAAATCAAGCACTAACCCCACACATTCAGTAGGAGAAACCAGAGAGCCCCAATTGCTGAGGGAAAGCTTGCTTCATGGAAGAAGGCCAGCTAACGGGTGTAGATGGACTGCAGACAGAACACGCCGTTTCGCCAGCACCATGAAAACAGTCGACTCGGGCAGGGATTATTCATCGTTGCTGCTGCGTCAGATGAACGGTTGATGGGGAACTCAAGGTTCATGCAGTGCCGTAGGGCCATCCCACAGATCATTTCCGGTGGGACATTCAGACCGCCATCACCTTCCCTCAACAGTCCAGCTCCACCGTGGGTCATGGTGGCCTTGGATGTGCCCACAGCGGCGAAGGCTTGAGCCACGGCCAATCTGGTCTTGGCAGAACGTCCTGTGACCCTGTCAGCACACAGGATGGGAGGTTGTGAGAAGTTGCCGCGAGGCCATCTCCCACTCGCCTCCTATCTCCCCTGGGAGGTGGTCACAGAAAAGTTTCTCACACCTTCCAGGCTCTGATAAGGCCCGGGGCCTTCTGCTCCACCCCCGTGGCCCCTGGACTCGGACCACGGCTGCGGAATATACCAGCGTTCAGCTGCAGCCGCACGGGCTCCTCAGCCGGGAGCCCACAGTTTGCATGGCAGGCATCAGCCCCTTCTGTGTCACTGTGGTCCTTTCTGGCGTGTGAGACAGGGGTCATGGGAGCTGGCACCTTCAGCACACTTCCTTCCCCTGTCTGCGCAAGGGACATTGTCAGAATCTAAAGTGGCTTGTATCTTTACTGACCAAACCAGGCAGATCTTAGCCTTGGCCTTGCCCTCTCTGAATTATATCCACTAGACCACCAGGGAGCCTTGGCCTGGCCTTATCTGGTAGGTGAGACCTTGAACGAAAGGGTCAATTGGACAATACGGTCTTCCAAAGTGGTGTCCTACAGAGCACACAGCATCACCTATGGCAGTGGTTCTCAACCTTGGCTGCACATTAGAATCACCTGGGAATCTTTTTAAAATCCTGATTTCTGGGCCTCATCCTCCAGAAATTCTGTTTCTTTGTTATGGGGTGGGGCCACAACATTAGTAGCAAAGAAACAGAATTTCCAGAGGATGAGGCCCAGAAATCAGGATTTTAAGAAGATTCCCAGGTGATTCTAATGTGCAGCCAAGATTGAGAACCACTGACCTATGGTGTACGCGAGTCAAAAGCTGTTCAACGTCAACAAGCCAATGTCATCCAGAAAACCTCCCGGGGCTGGGGAGGAGGGCCGAGTCTGGAGCAGGGTGGGAGCACAGCCAGGCGAAGGAGGGGCAGGGAGCAGCTGAGCCATCCAGTATGAATAGCGAGTAAGGTGCCCGCAGGGAGCCCTTCCGTCCAGGCCGGGTATGGAGGGCGTTCTTGATGCAGAATTTCTAAGGCTCGGCTGGCTTCCAGGATGGGAGCCGCTGAATGCCCTGGGACGTGTGCGCCTGTTCTGTCCTGGGTCCTGCCAGGCACAGCGCTCAGGACAGGGTGAGCTTACAGTGCTCCTGTCTCTAATCGAAAAAGGAGCAATGTCTTTATTACAGAAGTCACAGATATAAAAGGCCCCTGCAGCCCTGACTGGTTTGGCTCAGTGGATAGAGCGTCAGCCTGCGGACTGAAGGGTCCCAGGTTCGATTCCAGTCAAGGGCATGTACCTTGGTTGCGGGCACATCCCCAGTGGGGCGCGTGCAGGAGGCAGCTGATCGATGTTTCTCTCTCATCGATGATTCTGGCTCTCTATCCCTCTCCCTTCTTCTCTGTAAAAAATCAATAAAATATTTTTTTTTTAAAAAAGGGGCCCTGCAGTCCCCAGTGAGGGCTAATGGGAGCTACTGAAAGGACAGAACAGGGCTGATAACCGTGTTCCTAACTCCTCTTCAAGCAAAAGCCATAGAATGTATCAGTTGCTCAGCCAGCCCTTATCTCAGCCAATAGGAATGAAAGGAAACTAGCCCAAGGCCAAAAGTATGCTAGCCACCTCCTGTCTTTGTGTAACCAGACTCTAGCTGCACCCTGCCCTTGCGTCATTAGCCCCCGGCCCTCACTCAGCCAACCGGAATCGGCCAAATCAGTGGTCCGAGTGAGCCCCCACCCCCTGACCCAAGCCCTATAAATTCTTTGTTCTTCCAAGACTCCGGGCTCTCTTGCTTCCTGTCACTCCACTGTGTCAGTGAGGGAGGCAGAGGGACCAAACTAGCTAGTTTGAATAAATGACTCTTTGCTTTTGCATCGGACTCGGCTCCCTGGTGGTCTGTCTTTGGGGATTTTGAAATCTGGGCATAACACTACTAGTTACTGATTCTCACACCACCAGGCACACCGCATTCACAGCCTCACAAGCGTCAAGAGGTAGGCGCTGTTCTCATCTCCACTTAACAGACGAGGAAACCGAGGCCCAGAAAAGGCGCCCCATCTGCACAGAGTCACTCATTAGCCAAGGAGAGAGCCCATATTCCACCAGGCAGCCTGGCGTCCAGAGCTGAACCACGAGGAACCTTTCGGTTTGTAGCGGCTGCAGTTTCCGCGTCCGTGCTGGGAGCCCCAGGGCGCTGCATTGAACTCACAGGGGTGCTTAACAAAGAGCCCATGATTAGATAGATATTTTTTCAAATTTCTCCCTTTTTATAAATAATGCTGGATAAATATCTTTGCAAATAAAGACACCATATTGCTTGGCCAAGAGATGCGTATGTGTTTATACACGTCTGTGGCACAATTACTCTCTGGTAAGGTCTTCTCTAACCTCGTTCCATGCCCTAGCTGGTTTGGCTCAGTGGATAGAGCATCGGTCTGCAGACCCAAGGGTCCCTCCCGGGTTCAATTCTGGTCAAAGGCAGGTACCTCGGTTGCAGGCTCCCCGCCGGCCAGGCTCTGGTCAGGGCATGTGCAGGAGGCAACCAATTGATGTGTTTCTCTCCCATCGCTATTTCTCTCTGTCTTTCCCTCTCTCTCTAAAAATCAAGGGAAAAATATCCTGAGATGAGGATTAGCAAAAATAATAATAACCTTATTCCAACCAACAGTGTATAAAAATAGCATTTACTGCATATTTGTTCATCTTATATATTGTCCTTTAAAAATACTCACCCTTAGATTTAAAAAATGCTTTCTCATTATGGTTTTTATGTATTTCCTCAGTTGCTAATAAGTTTGGGAATTTTTTTTTCATTTGTTTATTGGCCATTTGGGGTTCTTTTGTGAATTGCCTATTCACGATCTTTGCTCATTTTTCTCTTGGAATGTTCCCCTATTCCTTATTGATTTGCAAGAGCCTCCCTTCAATTTTAATGAGAAGTTTAAATCCCCGGCACAGCTGTCGCCATGCTGATGGCTGCAGTTCTTGCAGATCTAATTGTTTCAATAAGTCCCACTAGTGACTCAGAGGCTAATGAAGGTGTAGGTCTGATTGATGCAGCTCAGAAAAAAGACGTAATTAGAAGTTTCCTCTCCCAATCAGAAGAGCCAACTATATTTATCAGTTCAGCTTCCTACTTTTCCCCCTATTTTGAAAAATACATTTAAATATATCCCGCTGGTCTTGGCAGGGTGGCGGGGAGGACGTGAGAACCGTGTCTGGCTGTTATATAAGCCTCCAATTAATGTAGGGTCTCATTTCCTCTTTTAGGCTTCATATTTTTGTCTTTAAAGGGGAAGCTTCAGATCTCTTCGGCTCATCTCTGCCTCTGCTGCTTCCAGAACCAGCCGGGAGGACATCACCTAGCAACCAGGGCTCTGCTTATAGACACATAGGCTTCAGGAGAGAAAAATCAGGAGTTGGAATGAAAAGTGCTGGCTTTGAACGAGAGAGCTGTCCCCTAGTGAGATGCAATAGCCAAGAGGTCCTCCCAGAGGAAGCCCAGGGTCCGGAGCCGGGATGCAGAGTTAGGGGTGGGGGGGTGCTTCAGGTACGGCCTCATCTCGAAGCTTCACTCCCCACCCTGAGGAGTGATAAGAAGCTGAATGCTTTCAACGTGGGTGTAGAAAGGTTTCAACTCCTCTTCCCCTCAACCCCGGAGTGATCTGAGACAGACAGCTTAGTCTCTTGGAATCCCTGCTGCTCCCCAGTTGTCAGTAGTGGGGGGCCCACAGGGCCCAAGCTATCACTTCAAACTTTGGGCATGAAGGCTGCAACCCGGGGCTTCAGTTTGATGTTTGGATCTGAGCAGGAATGTGCAAGACCACTCGCTGTGAGGCCAGGGGGCAATACTGACATCTCCAGGGTGCTCTACCTCCGTCCTTAGGAGATTCGTGGCCAGAGGTGGGGAAAGCCCGAGTCACTGAGGTTCTGAGGAGGGTGGGGGCTCTGGCTGGCTGGCCTCCGGTGCTGAATCCTACTGGCAAACTGTCCCTCTTTAGTAGTTACAGTATTTTTTCTTGAAACAACCCCCCCCACACACACACCCACACACACACACACACACACACACACACACACACACACACATTCCTCATGAATTCCCACCCTCTTATTTTTCCTTTTGTTTCTCCATGGGACTTGCTCTGGCCAATGGAATATTACTGGACAGGACAGGAGCAGAGGCCTTAAAAGTTCTTCTGTGGTTTGGCTTGCTCCTCTGCCTTCTGTTACGAAACAATAAGCCCCAGGGAGCCACTGGTCCAAGGAGAATTGAGGAGGCATGTATCATACACCTGAACTTGGTGTAGCCTAAACTAGGGCCATCCCAGCCAACCCCCAGGCCCACGAACAAGGACAAAGAAAAGGTTGTTGTCACCAAGAGTCAAGGACTATTTGTTAAGCAGCTTTATTGTAGCAATAGCTGCATAATTCACCGTTCATGACTCCCTACCACTCTTCCCTTCTAGATGTCCTGTAGTTTCTGAAGTCTGGTTGGGCAGCCCCTCCTTCAATTCTGTGAGCTTTATCATATCCTAACAGATTCTTCTCGTGATTACCGTTATTTGGAATTGATTTCTGTGGTTTGTAACCCAGGACCCTGATTGGTAGAGCTCATCCACCAAGTCTCCTCGACAGAATGGCCTGCTCCTTGGCCTGATTTCAGAAGCTTTCTCATATGATCAGAGTGGTCATTTACCCCCCGCCCCCACCTTCCTTTTCTTCTCACACAGCCTCTGCTGCATCCAGCTGAAACAGGTTTGCCCTGGACAATGTCTGGGGGACTGCAGACATTTGCTCTGCCTGGAACATCATCTTCCCATCTCCAACTGCTGAGGTCCTGTGCACCTTTCAAGGCTCCACTCAACATCACTTCCTCTATGAAGCCTTCCCTGATTTTTCTGGGAGTCCCCTCTCCCCTCTGCAATGTGGCCCACAGCAGTTGGCCCTTGTCCAGATGGAGCAGACCTTTCTCGATAAGCTGCTGTGGTTTATTCCCTACAGGGACTCATGGAGGCCACCACTCAGGGGAAGCAGAGACAGCCCAAGCTCTTTTCAGTCTTACTCATTCCTGTTCATCGCTTTCCAGTGGCATTTCCTGACACTCAAGGCCAAGGGCCTCATATTACCTATTTCTGTATCCGTGATGCCACGCTCAAGGTCTAGACCAAAGGTATTCTCTAAAGAGTAGTTGGTTATGTGAATGCAGGCATAAACAAATGTCCATCTTTTCTAGGATCTTGGGTTAGAACAAGCACACAATAAAATATAGTACAGGGTGTCCCAGCTGATAGCTCAATTTTGAAAATAAAATGTTTTTTTTAATAAACACTGCCTTTACAATTATTCAAAGTTTGTGTATAAATGTTTTGTTTTTTTGGGGGGGGCACACCCTATATTTTTAGCCAATGAATGTTTCCCTTGATTCTGAGATAGGACCTGGAGATTATCTTATCTGCCCTGTTCAAGGATGAAGCTGGGTCTGGGGTCAGCCACGGGTCTGGGGTCAGCCCCTTCCTGCTGCACTTGATGGGACCGCCTGTGCTCATAGGTCTGATACCTGTAACCCATGAAACCAAGGTCCAGTGTGGGGGAGCGAGGAGCCAAGTTCACGCAGACAATAAAGGGATGGGTGAGAATTAGAAGCCGGATCTCCAGACTGTCAGTCCTCTATTTCTCACGAGGAGCAGCAGACCAGAGAGGGTCCACACTGGGTTTTCCCATTGGGTCTTCCTACACAGCCCATGGATGGGGAGGGCAGCACCATCCCTGTGCCAAACTCCACAGACATGAAGGCTGCTGTTCTGTGCCCAGGAGGATTCTTAAAATAATAGTGCTGCCCGCCTCTGTGGGCTGGAGCCAGCTGTCTCAGTACACTCGGTTCCCGGATGACAATTTCATGCTCTTGTGGCAGTGACTGATGTCGCAGTAACTGGTCAGTCATGCGCACTTCTGTCCTGATAGTCAAGGCTTGATCAGGGAGGGGAGATGCACCATGCAAGGAGCCAGGAGCATATCATGGGATGGAACAGGCAGGACTTTTGGAGCCGGGAAGATCTGAGTTCCAGTCTTGGCTCTGCCACTTCTTGGCCCTGTGGCTTCTGGTCTCTCATTTGTTCAGGAGTAATGACAGCGCCCACCTCAGGGAGGGGCTGTGCGGTGAGTACTGTGTCTGACCCACCAAGGTGGTTAGTGAGCAGTACCTCACTCTACAGGATCTTTTGATGTTACACTTACATCTTGAGAGATTGGATATCAAAGTACAACTTTTCCTTTTTTAAAAAATATATACATTTTATTGATTTTTTACAGAGAGGAAGGGAGAGGGATAGAGAGTTAGAAACGTCAATGGGAGAGAAACATCAATCAGCTGCCTCCTGCACATGCCCTACTGGGTATGTGCCCGAAACCAAGGTACATGCCCTTGACCGGAATCGAACCCCGGACCTTTCAGTCCGCAGGCCAACTGAGCCAAGCCAGTTAGGGCCAAAGTACAACTTTTCTTGAAAAATCAGGTCTCCAACCCTGATGGTGACTCCGTCAGTGCACCACAGTCCTCGCCTGTCCCTATTGCGTCCCTGTCATTAGTGCCAAGTGGCCCTTTACATTGTGTTTTTTCTTAGAGTAAATTAGATTTTTCTAATTCCTTTGCAGCCCCTCAATTGTGTTCTCACCTTCCTGACTTCTGTCAGCATTTGAGCTTTTGTTACTTGCACATCAGCTTACCCCGATTCAGTTCTTCGGAGACACCAGGAAACCATCCTGCGTCATGTCCTGTCCTCTCTCCTGTGCGCTAACCCTGCTGGAGGGCTGAAGACACCGGCTCTCCTTCAGACAAGCCTTGTCAAATTGTGGCTCTAACGCTTAGTGTTGTGACCTCAGACAACTGCCTCGACTTCTCCGGCCTCTGCTTCCTCATCTGGCAGAGGACTCCAGGTCATTCAGGCACCTAGACAGTTAGCCAAAGCCAACTCAATGGCCAGTTCACCCAGCGTGCTGAGAGCCCGGCTGCCAAATGAACAATCCACCAAATCACTTGAGGCTTTGAAGTATTCTGTTCTCATCAACCAGCTTTCATCTTGTCTCCATAACAGGATTTTACTGAATATTCGACTATTGTCTCCCCCAGCTCCCAGCTGCTGCAGCTGAAGATCAAGGGGGGTGGGGGGTGGGGGGCGCATAGGAGAATACATTCATGAGACTGTGCTCTTTGTTATGGAGACTCGTAAAAATTTGTTATCCTTATGACCAAGAAAACATGAATGAAGGATATGTTCATAAGAATCCTCCTTATTAAAGAATATATTACACTTCCTTCTTCCCCGCTCTCCCCTCTCTCCACCCTTTGGCTCCCGTGGCGGCAGCAGGAAATGGAACAAGACTCACTGGGCTTCCGCTTGCTGTTTTAAAGGCAAAATGAAAACCGGTAAACGAGAACTAAATACTTACACAAAACAAGGAAATTTTTCAAAGTTGCCATTCAGCCAATTGGGAAATACACTAGGACTTTACTCATAGGAGCATTGGGAGCACTAAATGAGCTAATGATTCAAAGGTCCCTGGACAGCACTCGTAAACAGCAACTATTGCTGAGCTCGGAAGGACACTGTCCCCCAGCTTGTCACCAAACTACAACCTGAGTCACCTAACTCCTCCTCCGCCCCGCCCTCAAGTCCCGTCAAAACCAAGACCTGCCCGCATCAAGGTGACTGAAAGAGACCCCCAGAGTCTGAGGAGGAGGGAATGAGGAGTCTCCTGAGAGTTAAGCCAGGAATCAGCTCATGACCAATAGAACAGAAGCCCAAGGACAAGCCCCAGCCCTTCACTGGAGATGGTAGTCCCCGGATGGACGCTCATGAACCAGGGAAGCCTGAAGGAGGTCTGCGGTTACACCTGAGCGGGGCCTGCCCTCCCCCTGCCCAGGAGGAGCTGCAGCCATTCCAAGTACCCATGACACAGTGATAGCCCTGCCTGCCAAGTTCATGTTCACCATGCCACCTTCCGATACCTTGGCTTCCAGGGGAGCGGTGCCTCTGGGAAGAAAATGTGCTCACCCCACTGGTGTGACACTCCAGACTGCTTGGAATTAGTAAATTTTCCTTCTGGTTTGTTCTCGGGTCCCTCGGTGGTTATGTTTATTCAAGCATCCAATAACTCGGGGCATGAAAAGATTGAATTTCTGCGCTTATGTGGCTGAAGAGTGACTCATTCTCCAAGGTCAGCATCCCCTGATGGGGGCCTCTCTGCATGGCCAGTACCCAGACTCTATTGAGACTTGGGTTCTTCCCACTGGCAGCCTCAGGTGCCTCAACAGGACATCAGAAGGTCGGATGCAGTCCTGCTGCCAAAGACAATCAGGTTTGAAGTTCCCCGAGAGGCACCGGCAAATTCTGCTCTTGATCAGGACTTATGGCCTTTCCTAATATTGTTGGAGAGGAAGGGGGAAAGTTCCTCCCCATATTAGCCTTAAAATCTAATTGAGGAAAATTCTGTTGCCTAGACAATGGCATATTAAATTGTTCAGCAAATGCAAGAACTTATAAAAATTGTCTCTGATCTATAGAACTAGGGGACAATAATAAATCACCCAGGATTTGTAGCCACGCTTACAATATATCATGCTCAGAAATTGCATTAGCATGTAGATGCGCTGGGCGGAGGGCTGCCGGCCCCTGAGGCAATAGGACGATGCCGCAGAGCAGTCTGGCTTCTTGTGGTCCTGGGTGCGTCTCTGAGCACAGGGCCAAGAGCAGGAGCAGGGAAGGGAGACAATGTAGGTGTCAAGCCTACTCATGACCTACGTGGTGCAGCACAGGGCTGGTCACCTTGACGCCTTAACATCTCTTTGAACCCTCAGCGCGTGCCCATGGTAAATCTTTTGCTGTTTTGTTTTTGTTTTAATCTCCCTTATATTAAGTTTATTAGGTTGGCCAACAAGAGGAGCCCGTTCTGGCTAGCTTAAACAGAAAGCAGCACTTGCGGTGTCACACTGCTGGAAGCCACAGAGTAAAAAGGAAAGCCAGCCCACCCAAGGCTGGAGAAGGGCAGGGGCAAGGGCAGGTCTGTGGACTTGGCAGCAGGTTTGCTGACCGCCTCTCGGGTGTACTGGCGTGACCATGACTCAGCAACCCAAGGTCTAGGTCCTTCAGTTCAAGGTCAGAGAATGTGATAGATTCAGCCTCGATTGGGTTCTCCCCTAGAGCTGTCAGGAACGGTCACAGAGGTGGAAACACGCAGTGCAGACAAAACCCATGAGGGCTCATCCATGCGGGATTTGTAAGCTGGTCCCAGGGTGGCAGGGTCCCAGGGTGGCAGGATAGGTGCAAAGTCAGCAGCCTGTCTCCTTGGGTTTCTCCCAGGCATCTCTGTCCCAGGGACCTAGCATGTTCATCAGGGCATTTATTCAAGGGCAGCAGAGACTGTGGCCTCTGAAACTAATCAAGGTATGATTATTTGACCCAGTGGCCTTAGGGCACCAGCAGCAAGTAATATATCTGTTGCCAAACTTGTGTATCTGTTCTGTCGTTGTCAGTCAGTATTCAGGTGGCCGAGTCAGCTTACCCGGAGCTTGTCCCTTTCTGGAGACTGTACTAAGGTCTCTAGATGATCTTCAACCCCTGAAGTACTCTGGCCTTTTGCTGAGTTGCCCCAAGTGCTTCATCATGGGCCACATGGGCTGACTTCAAGTTGACAACAAGAGGTAGATTAATGGACTGTGTTTGTCCCTCCATGTAAAAGGCTCACCAGCATCCCATACTGGGGTCAGGGGACTCTCACTTCATCCCACCCCAGCTCAACTCGGCTGGTTCCACACATACAGCTCTGGTACCTTATAGCCCGTTCCTAACGCTCATTTGTGCATTAGTGAGAGTGGCTAGCACACTTGGTGCTCACTGTGCTAGACTACGCTAGATACTTTGCATGAACAATCTCACTCAATTCTCACAGCAACCAGATGAAAATGGTTGTTTTTCTTTATCTCGCCTCATTTCACAAGTGAGAAAATTGAAGTGCAGAGAGATGTCACAACTTGCCCAAAAATCACACCTAGCAAGTGGCGAGACCGGATTTGGACCAGGACAACCTGAATCCAGATCTAAATGTTTAATCTCTGTGCTACTGCTCTTCTGGTTGTAAACAACAGAAAAAAACGAAACAACAAAAACACCTCTAGCTGGCTGCTCCATTCATCTATTGTTGCATATCCAGCCACTCCACATTGAGCAGCTTATGCCAACAGCAAGCATCTGTTTTGCTCACAAATCTGCAACCGGGGCCAGGCTCAGTAGAGACAGGTTGTCTCTGCTCCATGTGGCATCACCTGGGACAACTGGATTGAGGCGGGAGGATCCACTTGCCAAAGGGCTCAGACATGTTGCTGAGATGGTGCTGGTTGTGGGTTCCTCTCTACATGAGCCTCTCCATGGGCAGTTTGGGTTTCCCCTCAACATGGCGTCTGGGTCCCAAAGCAAGCACTCCATGGAAAAGAAAGTGTGAGTTGCCAATTTCTTAAGGCCGAGGCCTGGAAAGTGACACAATGTACCCTCTGCTCACTGTAGGATTTACTTTTCCTGGAGCTTCCAGAGTGCGTTGGTTAAAGATGACTGTTTAGTAAGTATTCACTTCCACCTCACACCTCCATAGGAGGTGTGTACTGCCCTGATCCACTGATGTTGGGCTAGGTCATGTGACTTATTTTTGACCTCATGGTTGGTGTGTTCTCTGCTCTTCAACTTTGTATTTAGCTGTGTTATTGGCTATGACCAATGGGATGCTAGCAGATGTGACATGAGCAGAGGCTTGAAATATGCTTGTGAGGTTGTGCTTTTTTAAGAAGAGCACCCAAGGGTAGCTCAGTGGTTCCAGAAAAATGGAAAATTTAATGGAGCAGTATTAAACCTAACTGTGAACTCTAGGCAAGTCCTGTTGAGCCCAGCTTAGATCCAATGACCTACAGACATAAGAAAGAAAAATAAATGCTTACTGTTGGAGCCCACTGAGGTCTGGATAGTTTGTTATGCAGCATTATTGTGGCAAGAGCTAACTGATACAATAACCAATGTTGGAACTTTCCTGTCCTTGACCCTCTTTTTAAGTGCCTACTCCAAAACCGAGATAAAATCTTAAATTTGTCTTTGTCAGATTTCAGTATTTCAATCTCTCTTAATTCATTTAAAGAAAGTTTTTTAACAAATTGACTAAACCAAGAGAGTACTTAAGAATTTCATTTAAAAACAAAGAGGAAAAGAGGGGTTGGCTGTATTCTTTGTTGGTGGTGTAGAGTGATCAAAGCCAGCTGGCTTAAAAATGATTCTGAACTTTGAAAGAAGCTGGAAAAAAAATGAAAACCAACATTGAAATGACAGTGCATCTGAAAGGAGCCAGAATTTATTGCTGGGATAATAAATTGGAGCTTTCTGGAAGGAAAATCTAGCCAAAAATGACAAAAAAAAGTGACCCAAAACAACAAGTATTTTAAAGACCAAGCTTCAGGGGAAAGCTTACGCGATTGATTTACAGACTTCTTTGTCAAGTCCCCTTTCACTGGGTGCCGATCCCTGTAGAATATAAAATTCTACAGAAATAAATCCGCCTTTGCCCAAACAAGTAGACACAGGAAGCGTTATTTACATTTGCCTTTCAGAACACCCGGTGGGAGAAGCTTCGGAAGGCTGATTTCTGGTCACTGGCTTCTGCTAGAATCCACAAGGATTACGCTCAGCTTTGGGCTTATTCTAGGGCACGTATAGCTGAACGCCGCCGCAGCTCTCCGGGAAGGAAAAGGAATGCCTCTGGGATTACACTGTGCCCTAACAAGCTCTTGGAAGCTTTCAAAAGTGTCAGTGGTAGCAAAACAGAACTAGCCAACTGCATTCTGGAAGGAATAAGAAAACAGATCCAAATTCAGAGGACACATATGGGTCACCTACTGTGTACCGGGGAATGGCGCCCCAGGTAGGATATCCACCGTCTTTTACCAACAGCAAAGCAAATATTTAGAGACTGCTTGTCTGATGTCCCAGGGGCTGATACGTTTCTCTCTTCCTTGCTCAACAAAGTGTTAGAAAGATACTCCTTAATCACTGAATGCACTAAATTAGCCCACAGCCGACAGACAATGTAGACATTGTGTGTGTGTGTGTGTGTGTGTGTGTGTGTGTGTGTGTGTGAGAGAGAGAGATCTTTTGGTCCAGGGAAGAGAGAGTCTTGGACAAATCATCCTTCACCAGGCTTTTACTTTATTCAAGTTTTTGGGTTGTAATGATGTTTAATTGTCAAGGAAATTATTATTGCTATCAGGGAGATAGTACTAGCTAGAACTCATAAACTGTTTAGGATAATAATGCACTATGTACGTCTCACTTAATCCTCATATATCCCCAATCATTACTTTCCCAATTTTCCTCTCTCCCTCTCCCTTGTTTTTATAGATCAGGAAACTGAGGCTAGAAAAGCGACCAACTTCAGGGGCTTCCACCGCTAGTGAGTCATGGGCTGAAACTGGAACCCAGGTCTACTGAATGGCAAGGTCCCTGCTCTAAACCTCCTCCCTAAAATGACCCTAACTCAGCCCAAATTTGTTTATGAATTTGTTTATTTGACAATCGCATGTTCTCTCCTGATAGATACAGCCCGTTGCTTTATGCAAGTGTATGTGCATTCTGGTCAGGTAGGGGGTAGGGAGGAACACACAATGAAAGATACACATCTATTGGAGGGAAATGGATTATAAACCGTTTGTTTATCTTTTCTGGTTAAAAAAAAAAAGCACAACTTCATAATCAATATCACATCTGTAAGCAAGAGTGAGACACAAAACTTGATTGTTGTAGATCTGCACTTATGTCTATCTTATGCACAGTGTAGGGCAAGGATGTCAAACTCAAAGGCTAACACGGGCCAAATAAACAAGGGCCACAAGTTTGACATGCTTGGTGTAGGGGGATGGCGGCAGCTCTCACAGTGAAAACAAGGGTGAGGAAGGAATAGGTATTAACAGGAGGAAGAGCAAGAAGGAGGCTTCAGGCTTGGCCAGTGTGGCTCAGTTGTTGAGCATCAACCTACGAACCAGGAGCTCACGGTTCAATTCCCAGTCAGGGCACATGCCTGGGTTGCAGGCTAGATCCCCAGTAGTAGGCATGCAGGAGGCAGCCAATCAATGTTTCCCATTGATGTTTCTCTCTCTCCCTCTCCCTTCCTCTCTCTCTAAATCAGTAAAAACATACTTTAAAAAGAAAAAGCTGCAGACCCAACTTTCTACCCAATGGGTAGAATGGAGAATTAGCACTGATATTGTCCCAGGGTTCGGAGGGAGCTGTGTGGAGGAACTATAGGTTTTGTGTAGATACCAATCCATCTCCCTCACTCATCAGACTGCAGTAAAGCCAGGTTAATTAGTCCCTCCAAACCTCAGTTTCTCCACCTGAGTCATGGTTATGATTCATACCCATCTTGTAAGGTTTACTCAAGGTTTGAAAATATTGTATGTTAATATGTGTACAATTTGAGTTCATGTGGTAGCTGCTGGTGATAGAAGTAATAGTGACAGGAGTTGTTGAGATTTCTTAATCTGGCTTTGATCATTCTGTAAACGAGACGGGGAGATCTGGGCCCAGAATGAGTGCTAGCAGGAACGCCCGTTATCAGTGGGTTTGAGGCCTCGTCAGGAGAAGATGTGGGGAAACCCCAGAGAGGCCGTTCCAATCAATACACTAACATTTGCTCTGTCCTTGAGCCTCACCCCCATGTTGACACAAGTGGCCATTAGAGGACACGATGAGCCGCCGCCGAAGTAATGGGCTGGAAGGAGGCGGCAGCACGCTGGGTGGCCCCCTGAGGGGCCGGGGCGCACGTCAATTGCAGGCTGCATTAATGTCTGGGGTACGGCCAGGCCAGGTGGAAGGCAGGGGCATTATCACTTCGGGACCCACCCAGCTCAATAAGGAAGTTGCCTCACGGTCTCAAGCGCGTCTCGTTGGCCTCAACAGCAAGTGCCCCGCCAGCAGCATTTCACTGTCCAGTTCATGCCGTGACCGCCTTTTATCTAGAGAGCGGGGAGGACCACGAAACCAACCGAGCAGGCTGGTCAGTCGTTAGCGAACTCGAGCAGAAGTTCAGCCCCTGCAATTCTAACTCAGAGCTCTTTCTGCTCCTTTCTGAAAGTGGCCAAAGGATAACTAAAAGAAGGGTCCCGCCTGCCTTCTGGGTGGCCACGACTCGCTTGTGCGGCTGAGTTTTTGTCTGGATTGAAGAGACTAACAGACGGTTATGTACATGATAGTTTGTCCACATAAACGGATACTGCGCAGTCGTTAAAAACAGCACTAGAATCCGACATAGACTATTAAGACCACAAAACATTAACTGACACAAGCTGCAAAACCGTATGCCCGGTAGCAGTCCGTGTGTGGAAGGACGAGAACGTGCACACGCTCACCCTGAAGTGGGGAGGGTGCGCCCACAGTGATGGACACCCCATCCCTGTGCCCAGGTCCTCTCCACGTGGCTGCACGACAATGAGAACAACTTGTTTCTGCTAAGGGGCAGGTGGGAGTCTTTACTCTCCTTCTTCATGACTATCCGTACTCTCTGCATTCTCTTCACCCAATATAGGCTGTTTGTGTTGTTTTAAGAGTGCTACAAACACGCACTCCAGCATCCGCTACTGGTTTCTAAGACGCTGACAGTGTGGGGAAAAGTTCATAAAATGCGGTGCGTTCACACCATGGAATGTTCACCGGCACTGAGATGTCATTCTGAAGAGTCTCTAACACCCCTGAGATGAGCCCTTCCAATGCCCTCCAGTCCTTCCCTCCTATACTGGGCTGAACCCCATCAGAATTCGGGTTCCCGCAGGTGCCCTGGCTCCTAGGGAGCCGATGTTGCTGCTCCCACTTTTCTGTCTCTGGCCGGTGAGCTGACACCTGCTGCTCCCTCCTCTGCAAGACCCTGTGGGCCTCTGAGCTTCGGAAATAAACCCCTTTCTGCTTAAAATCAAAACACGTGTAGGGGAACAATGTGTTACCATGATTTTCTTTCTAAAAAGAGGAACTCTACCTACGGCCTTATACGGCGCTGCTGAAAAAGAAGACCCGTCTACAGAGAAGGGCTGAAATGGAGTGCCGCTGAAGTGTGGCACTGCTGTCTTTGGGTGCCAGGATCATGGCCGACGCTCCTTTCTTATGCTTCTGTATCTTTCACAGCTCTTCTAGTGCGAGTACGTGTTACTTTTAAAAACGTAACTCTTGCCCGGCCAGTGTGGCTCAGTGGTTGAGCATCAATTGACCTATGAACCAGGAGGTCATGGTTTGTTTCCCAGTCAGGGCACATGCCCAGGTTGGGGGCTCAATCCCCAGTATGGGGCGTGCAGGAGGCAGCCAATCAATGATTCTCTCTCACCATTGATGTTTGTATCTCTCTCTCTCTCTCCCTTCCTCTTTGAAATCAATAAAAATATATTTAAAAACTTAACTCTTTATAAGAAAGAGCAACTGTCACTGGATTCTCTCCACAGAAGGGCAAAGGGGATTCTGTGGTCTCCTCCATCCACCTGTGCATCTCTACGCGCTGGACCGAAGGCTTCCCCTCCGCTCTTCTTTGACTCCCCTTTTCTCCCACTGCCTCTTTTCTTCCTTTTTTTTTACTTAATATTCATAGACACATCTCATTTTCCAGGTCCTTTCCTTCCTCCAAACCCTCCATCTGAGATTAATTAATGATAAGTCATAATCATGGTAAATGATGCTTAGCATAGTAACAATCACACCAGTGGAGACCTCTGGCCCAGGTTGAAGAAGTGGCTGGTTTATTCTGCATCCTGCATCCCTGGAAGGAAGCAAACTTTTGTCCTTTTCCACCTGGAGCTGTCAAGCGGGATTGAGTGAAGGCGGCACACAGGAAGGCGTCTTCATTCAGAACATTCAGCTGGGAATGTGGCGAGGGCCGCCCCGGCAGCTACAGCTTGCATCCGTCCAACCACCGCGCCAGGGTGTCGGAGTACTGGCAGTTCAGGGTCCAAGAGGGCCTGCGGAGAGGACCGCCAGGGAGTCGGAGCTCAAGTTCTCCAGGGATCCAGCCCCCATGGGCCCCTTTACACCGTGCCCTGGCCCCTGGGGCACTGGAGCAGGCTAATCCTGCTGTGGGCATATTTCTCAAGGCTCTTGTGCATCTCAAGTGTGTCTCTGGCTGCCGCCCCCACACCCTAACATGCTGGTGCTCCCTATGCTCGCATGCTCACCCCCGAGCCACCAAACCCTGCAACAAACACACCTCTTTCCATAAATCCCACACCGCGAGGTGGGGAGGAGGAACTGTGAACTGAAAGACTCCTCCCAACCCTGCAAGGCCGGTATTTTTAACCTCTCTGAGGTGAGCATCGGAGTTCTGGGACTGGCGCAGGGTCATGGAGCACTTGGCAGACCCGAGATCTGACATGGGAACCCTTGTGCCCTGGGCCAGGGCCTCCTTCACCTTTCCATGCGCCTGCCTTACCTCACCTTCCAAACTCCTAGCAGCCCCTCCACCTGCCCAGGTCCGCTGCACTGCGCTTCTCTAACCTCTCTCCTGGCACCCCTGGAAGTGATCCCCCTATTCCCAGCTCCTGCGGAGAGGACAGTCAGGGAGTCAGAGCTCAGGTTCTCCAGGGATCCAGTCCGCACACCCCAGGTCCTCCTATCCCAGTGGTCGGCAAACTCATTAGTCAACAGAGCCAAATATCAACAGTACTTCTTCAAAATAGACTCGCCCAGGCGGAAAACCAACTTCTCCGCATGGGCCACGAAGTTTCAATCGCACTGTACGTGCGCCCGCACGTGGTATTTTGTGGAAGAGCCACACTCAAGGGGCCAAAGAGCCGCATGTGGCTCTCCAGCCGCAGTTTGCCGACCACGGTAATCCCAACCCAGAAGCTGTGGGTGTCGCCAGGCCAGCTGCAGGCCTTTAGAAATTCTGTCGGGCAGGCCTCCATGAGTCCTCCGGGGTCCTTGGTCCCAGAATCGAAGGGGAGGCTCTGGCTCCTGCCCCTCATGGATATAATAAAGCAGCAGGGAAACACACAGGGTCTCAGAAATCTCAAGGCTCTCCCCGATCCGGGCAGGCATTGCAGAAGACCCTTCGGCATGCGGGGTCTTGGTCTCCTCCCTTCCTGTCTGCCCCAGCTCGGCAGAGCTGCTGACCTAAGCTTTGGGAAAGACGTGGCTGCTGATTAGCTCAATAAGAGCTCACGTCCCTGGGAATTCTGAGCAAGCGAGAAGGCCTTGATCAGCCTGACCCAGCATCTCTCTACTTAGCGCGCTATACCGTACAGATGGTTTCAGCTCATTAGTGCTCGCTCCAGAGGGTCAGCCAAGCTTCCAAGTTCATTGGAAAGTCAAGGCGAGGTATGCAAGCTATTTTAAACACTCAGAAGACAGCTCCCATTAGTAAGGGGACTCCCACCTAAAACACAATTAAATCACGGATTCGTGGTGTTGAGACCCCCCCCTCCACTAGCCATTTGAAAAATATAAAGTGGAATCCCTACCTCACTTCTTATACCCGAATAAATTCCAAGAAGGCCGAAATTTAAGAATGAAAACATGACAATTCTATTTTGTAACTGAATTAACAAAAACTCAATGTGAGATTCAGTTTGTACCAGCCACTGTTTTAATACAGAAGAAAATATGGCTCCATTTCTCTACGGTCTTGGAGCATGGAAAACTTTCTAACAAGGACATCCCACAAAAACTCAAGCCACACACACAAGGAAAGATGGAGGGATTTGATTCTGTGAAAATGTTAAACTCCTGGATGATGAAAATACCATAAGTCAAGTCAAAAGATAAAGAACAAACCTGAGGAAAAAAAACAGTTCACAAAGATATGATGGACAAAGGTGTCATGACCCTAATTTATGAAGGATATGTGTAAAAGCAATAAAAAGAAAACATTGTTATCCCAATAGAAAAACTGGCTAAGAACATGGATCAGTAGCTCAGAGGAAATGGCTAAGAAAGACTGAAAAGATGCCCAATTTATTTTACGTTTTAAAGATGCAAAGCAACACAGAACGCTATTTTACAGGCCACAACTGCCGAGAACCACACAAGCTGAAATGCTGCAGGCTAATGAGCCGGGGGAACACGGCCCCCTCACGCAGTGCAGCTGGAGGTACGCCCTATCTGGAGCCAATTTAACAATTTGTCTCCAACGTTTCAATGCACCGAGCGGTCCCAGCGGGTCTTCTGCAAGGGATTTCCATAGAACACGCTTGAAAGAACATAAAAATTCCGAGAGCAAGATGCTCATGTAGACTTGTTGGAAACAGCAGCAGGAACCAAATGGAACCACCTCACTGGCAGACGAGCCCCGAGCAGTGGTCACAGGGATGGCAGAAGCTGCTAGACCAGTGATGGCGAACCTTTTGAGCTCGGCGTGTCAGCATTTTGAAAAACCGTAACTCTGGTGCCGTGTCACATATAGAAATTTTTTGATATTTGCAACCAGAGTAAAACAAAGACTTATATTTTTGATATTTATTTTATATATTTAAATGCCATTTAACAAAGAAAAATCAACCAAAAAAATGAGTTCGCGTGTCACCTCTGACACGCGTGTCGTAGGTTCGCCATCACTGTGCTAGGGAGAGGTTCGCCAGGATGGGAAAGCTCTGCTCATACGTGAAAAAAGCTGGGTGCCGTCAGCGCACGCCCTGGGATGCCGCGTGGATTTGGAAATACCTTTGCGATCGTTTTTCTCTGGTTCACGGGACATGGTAACTGGGTGACCTTCGGGAGGCTGCTGATACGTTCATTTTTCAGTTTAAAATATGTCTGTGTTATTTTATTTTTATAAATTAAAAATAAAACTGGCTTCTGTATGACGGCTTCAAATGCAGCTTTGGTCTTTCAAGGGGCCCGAGGGGGCAGCTATGACGTGCCAGGCACAGAGCTAGAAGCTGGAGATACGGAGACACGAAGGAGGCAAAAATGTCTGGCTGAACTCAGCTCCCAAAGAGACAGCAAACAGCTCAAAACAAAAGCCCTGACCTCTGAGATGGACAAGAGACTGGACAAGATCTTCAGAGCGTAGAGGGCCCGTGGGCTATGGGAAGGAACACCACGCAGGCTCCTACAAGTGCAACACGTCCCCCTGCGGATCTGCCCCTGCTCCACTGCTGCCCCTGCTCAGGAGACCGGGGTAGGCCCCACAGGAGAACAGCACAGACCCTCCGGCTGCCTTCTGCATGACAAGAGCATGGGTCCTCTCTGCAGACCATCCCCAGCGCTTTAGAAGCTGAAGCTTGGAAAAGCACAGAGTCGGCATCCATTCTAGCACCGTGGCCAGAATTTCAATCACTCCTGACAAATGTATAAGAAAAAGCCAGATAACCCAATAGAAAACACCCTAAGGGGATATCATAAAACGCCAAAGAAGATAAGACAAATTTGCTATTCACCTTTCAAATGGCAAGGGTTTTATAATTGGTGAGAGTGTAGTCAACAGGTATTTCACTCAACTATTAATATTCGTGTAAATTGGTACAGGCTTGCTGGACAGTCACTTCACAACATGCATCAAGGATCTTTGAAAGTATTCAAAAACCCTTGTGGGAATACACGTGAAAGAAATAATCAGGGATATACACAGATTTATTACAAGGATGCTCATCCTGTATAACCCTACACAAGATTTGAGTGGCGGCTGGGGCGGGGGGCGGGGAAGGGGGGATGTTCAACTTAAGACAATTTGGCTGATAATGATCTCCTTCCTTCTGTGGCCTTGGCGAGGAGGATCCCACTAGTTTGGGACTGCAGATGTGCAGCCAAAATTAGACCGAGAGTAAGATGAAATCTTAATTAAGGTAAAGGTCTTTAATACAGAATAGGTAAAGATGGGCCACTTACCATGCTCCCATTCCTTGCTTTCCTTTTACAATTCTCTTGGCACACTCGATTGTCTTATTTAAATTTGGATTCAGTAAAGCTGTGGAGAAAATGAAGTGCAATGATACCCAACTGCCACGTGGCTACATCAGAGCATGTCAGGGAAGGCGCAGGTGCTCACAGCAGAGAGGCTTCCGTGTGGTTCCAAGAACACATCTATCCCTAGATTTTTCCCAGACAGCACTGGGGGGCGGAGGGGGTGGGGGGTAGCAGCATGTGGTCATCTTTGACTAAATCTATTCACTTTTTCTTGTAATTCTTACCATATCTTCATTAAAAATATATGCGTACAGTGAATATTCTGTGTTAGGCAACATAAGAAGTAGTGGGGAAAGAATGACCCACGTGATAAATCCCTGTCCGTGGCGCCTGCCGTCTGGAAGTGGGTAAAGAGTGTAGTCAATTACAATACAAGGAGTACCTGGGATGGTGGGGGGTGCACCTTGAATGGAGGCACCTGTTAGACTTGAAGGATCAGGGAAAAGGGTATTTGGGCCAAGTGATGTCTAAAGGCGTAGGCAAGGAAAGCGGGTTGAGGGAGTCACAGAAGGAAAATTGTTCCAGGCAGAAGGAACAGCGTATGAGAGGGCCTCTGAGGAACCAACATGGCTGTCAACCATCCTTCCATTCCCTCCTTGGAATGTGGAAACCAAGACCTCCCACCTGGGACCACAGCGATGTCCTCCTTCTGGCCTGCACTACGGCTCCCCCTTCCCTAACCCAGTCTGCTTTTCTTCAAAACTTTCGTTTGGGGCCCCCTTGTTGCCTGTCAAACAGAACCCCAAACCCTTGGCTTAGTCTCACTTTGCCCCACATGCCTGCCTATGGCTCCAACCTCACCTCCCATTGCTCCCCTCCGGGAACCCACCATTCAGGACCTGGCAGGGGGCAGGAGACAAAGACGTGCCCTCCCTGGTGGTGGGTGCTCCACCCCCGCCACCCACCGTTGGGACCTCATGCAGTTCCTCTGGCACTTAGTGCTCAGTAAATGCTCACGGGACAAGTCAATCTTGAGGAACCGCCTCCTCTTGACCACAGGGGCTTGGACCCTCCTAAGCAGGCCCAGCTCACTGTGGGTTGGCCCACTCCTGCCTCCTCCCAGGGGCCACTTCTGCCTGTCACAGTGGCAGCTTCTGTTCCCTCGAAAAGAGTGCGGTGCCAAGTGTGGGTAATATACGCTCACCCGTGAGGCTCAGTGGGCTCTCAGGCCTGCAGCTTCCTCCCTGCCTCTTCTCAACACCAGACACCTCCTCTGCCCATCTGGATGCGGGTGTCCATCGCTCTGCCCTAGGCCTCCCACTGTGCCTGGCTCACAGCCCTCCTTTCTGCCTGTGCCCCAGGGGCCCACCCGCCAAGCCCTCCTCCTCCCTGCTCCAAACTTGTAAACTCTGGCCACTAAAGGCAGACCTCTGAACCCAAAGCTGTGCCCCTGAGGGCCCCAGTGAGGAATGGAGGGAGGGGACCTACCCGAGCAGGACACGTGGCAGCGGTTCCTCCCCCTGTCGCACCAGTCGGGGTTGCGAATCTGAAAGAGTCCGTAGCCCGTGTACAACCCATCTATGTTCTCGTAGACAGCCACGGGGTTGAACTTGCTCTCAAAGTAAGCCAGGCACACCCCTAAGATGGAACAGGAGGGGTGTGTGTGTGGTTCGGAGGAGGGCTGGAGTTGGGGGTGCTTGGGGAAGGGGCGGAAAGAGAAGGGGTGAGGAGGAAGGGGGCTGAGAGGGGCCTACTCACAGTTTTCAAGGCTGTAGCCCTCAAAACCACTCAGGCCTCCGTCGTGGAGCCTCTTGGCCACCACACAGCGTCCCAAGATGGCAGCGCCACTAGGGACCACCAGGTAGCCAATGAGGGAGAGAACCGCTGACGCCTTCATCTTCCCCAGGCTCCTGCAATTCTGGGCAACAGCGGCCAGGTGAGCGGGCCGAGTCACAGATAGTTTCTACCAAAGTCCCAGGGGCACGGGGGCTCCTGTGAAGGGACAGAAGGCACTGTGGGGGTGGGGGGTGCGACTCAGTGTGTTCAGAGAAATGGGAGTCCCTCCTGGCTTAACCACGACACGGCTTCCCATCTCAATTCTCCACTGCAAGTTCCTGTAAACTCAGATACCTGCAGCCCCACCCTCTTCTTAACCTCTTGTTTTCTAAGGAAATTGCTCTTTTGAAGGCCTCTCTCTCTCTCTCTCTCTCTCTCTCTCACACACACACACACACACACACACACACACACACACACACTTTCTCTTCAGCAAAACCCAATGGCTTCCTCTTGGTTCATTCTCACTCATCTCTCTCTCACACTAGTTACGGGTGCTGAAATCCTTTCTTCTCCTTTATTGGATGTGGAACTTGGTCATTAAATGCATTTTGGAAAACAGAAAAGGAAAGACATGACCAGTGCGCCAACTACGCTGCTGAGGAGGGCCTAGCATCTATGTGCTCAGGTGGCCTGGGTCCACATCCCAGCTTTCCACCCTCAGCGGCTGGGGTCTTCGCGATCCCAGGGGCGAGCTCAGGGAGTTACTCGGCCTCTCTGTGCCTGTTTCCTCACCTGTAATCGAGGTGAAAGTAACACTCACCTAATTGCATTAATTTAAAGAGTAAATGAGTTAAATATGCGAAGCACTCAATCTCCCGTGGACACTTGTTTTTCTGAGACCTGGGGCACTCCATGCCCTTAGCTTAATAACTGAATTCCAATGCATCTGAGAGAACTTTGTTGACATTTCCCAACAGAGCAAGCAATATTTTCAGGCAATGTCTGGCTCCCAGAGGACAAGCCCCTTCCCAGCTGATAAAACTCATGCTCAGTCCTCTCTCCCTGCCTCTTCCCCAGCAGACAATTCATCAGAGCCCTGTCCCCGGTTCTTCCAAAACCTACCCACCTCTCGCCATCTCCACACCATCCTCGTCCAGATCATCACCATCTCCAATTTCTGTTGAGGTTTCCTAATTGTATTCCTCTTTTGCTCCCTTCTCCCCATTCTCCACACAGCCCTAGAAAGACCTTCTTAAAAACATGTATCCCGTCACATCACTCGCCTCCAAATGGACTCCCCTTGTACTTTAAACAAGATCCCAACTCCTCAACCTGGCCAACAAGACCCTTCCTGACCGAGTCCCTGAGAACTTCTCTAGCCAAGTTTCACACCTCTCCCCTCCTTGTTCACCTTCACACCACCACGTACATCTTGTATGTTTTTCTTCCAACATCCCAATCTCACTCCCACCACATGCTGTTTCTTCTGCCTACAACAGTGACGGCGAACCTTTTGAGCTCAGCGTGTCAGCATTTTTGAAAAACCCTAACTTAACTCTGGTGCCGTGTCACATATAGAAATTTGTTGATATTTGCAGCCATAGTAAAACAAAGATTTATATTGTTGATATTTATTTTATATATTTAAATGCCATTTAACAAAGAAAAATCACCCAAAAAAATGAGTTCGCGTGTCCACCTCTGACACGGCGTGTCATAGGTTCGCCATCACTGGCCTACAACATGACTCCACCCAACCACCACATAGCTTGCTCTTTCTGGTCATGGTCTCAACTCAAATAAAGTCACCACCTCAAATAGGACTCCCTGACCACTGCCCATCACAAACAATCGTTCTTATCTCTATATATAAAAGACTAATATGCAAAGTGTCCCCTCAGGAGTTCGATTAGGAGACTGGGAGTTTGCTTGCTCACTATGACGTGTGCTGACCACCAGGGGGTGGCACGGAATGAAGGGAGGCCCCAGCCAGCAGCCAGAAGGCCCTAATTGGTCCCGATTGCCGGCCAGGCCTAGGGACCCTGTACATGCACAAATTTTGTGCACTGGGCCTCTAGTTTTCTTCATAATATAAGTCAATTTCAGAAATTACCTTATTTATTTATTTGTTCCCTTGTCTATCTCCCATTACCAGAGTGTAAGCACCAGAGATGCAGAAACCTGGTCTATTTTGTTCTCAATTTTATCCCCAGAATATAGAACAGATCCTGGTGCATAGTAGGTACTCAATAAATCTCTCTGGAATGAATGAATGAATGAATGAACAAAAACCTACTCTTCCCAACAGAACTGTCATCAGATGAGCAGTAAGTGAATTTGTTGATAAGTGTCACCTGCAACTGGGTATTGTCACACTTGTCCTGGTTCCTGCCCACCATGTACCTGCTTACCAGTCTACCAGTCCTTCTGTAGGTCTTGGTGCCCTCGAGAGAGAGGGGAGGAACAGCCCCTGTGGCAGCTTCAGTCTTTGCTACGAAAAGTTGCTCTCCCTCCACTCAGTTCCCTGAATTTTTCAGACGCCACTTCTTAATACCCCTTTGCCTTCACCCAAGAGCTTCTAAACCATATGTCCTTCTCCATTACCTGTTCTTCTAGAATCTTTTCTATGGCATCAGTTGCTATGCACCAGAAAATTCTGAAGCAGGGAGGGGTCTGTCACCATAGCATTTGTATTCTTTTTCTATTGCTGCTGTAACAAGTGATCTCAAACATAGCAGCTTAAACAACACAAATGTGTTGTTTTGAAGTTCTGTAGGTCTGAATTCAGACATGAGTTTCATGGGCTAACATCAGGTGTTAGCAGGCTCCTGAGGGCTCTTGAGGAAGATCTGTTCCCTTGGTCATTCGTGCTATTGGCAGAACAAAGTTCCTTGTGGCTGTAGGACTGCGATCCCATTTCCTTGCTGGCTGGCAGCTGAGGACCATCCCTGCTGCGAGGGCCACCCACAGTTCTTGACCGGACCTCCCTTCTTCTAGCTTCAAGTTCAGCAAGAATGGGTCAAAATCCTCTCACACTTTGACTCTCTCCTGCCTCTTTTTCCATTGTATCTCTCTCTCTCTCTGACTCACCTTCTGCCTCCTCTCACATTTTTTAAGGGCTCATGTGATTAGA
>NW_005871456.1:610221-642721 GCF_000147115.1 Myotis lucifugus | reverse complement strand
TAACATGCAAGCAACCCTGGGCTGGCCCGAGGGTCCTGCAGGTGGGAAAAGAGGCCACACACCAGGCAGGCTTTGAACCTGATTAAAATCTAAAGTGCGAGCCGCTGGCGGGGGAAGTGAGGGCTGGCTGTTTACACCAATAATCTCATCTCCTGGCAAACGCAAAGGGCAAGGGTGGCGAGGCTGTATGTGTTTAAACTTCAATGAGTCTGCGATGGTGGCCACTCAGGAAGTCGGGGATTCTGCCAGCAGCCCAATGTTTGCTCATCGCCGCTATATCAGCCCGGAGACTAGCATTATCCGGTGTCAACAGCGCGCAGGCTGGGAATTAGCAGGAAAATAGCAGCCCGCGCGAGGCCTCGGATCATTACAGGGAAACAATTCCCAGATGAGCAGCTCTCCATCCCTGGCAAACGGGCTGTGGAGAGCGGGTGGGGGCTGGGTCCCCAGAGGGGCGTGAGCTGGCCCTCTGTGCCAGAGCTTGGGGCAACCTCTGCTGTGGACTTTCTTAGGAGAAAAAGCTTCTAGAACAGTGGTTCTCAACCTTGGCTGCACAGTAGAATCACCTGGAAATCTTTTTAAAATCCTGATTTCTGGGATTTTACAGAATGGGCATAGATAGTGCTGGGACTGGGGGGCTTTAAGGGATGCGGGACTCAACTCAAATGAGAGAGAAACATCGATCAGCTGCGGGACTCAGCTCAAATGAGATACTCCCACGGTGGCCTTCGGAGTCCTACCCAGCTGGGCAATTTGCCCCTTTCCCGCATCCGTTTCCCATCACCTGATTCCTTTATTCCTTTCCCCAACCTCTTCCCTCCCCCATGCCCCGCTACCAGGCCTTCCTACAAAAATATTTGGTTCTCCTGATCCCATCCCCTAGCCGGGAGCCCCAGACCCCAAGCATCTACCCGAGCCAATGGCTTCTTCTCAATCCTTAGATTGGGGGCAGGGGCAGCGTTCACTCCACTCTTCCTCTCTTCCTGTGAGGACAGCAGTAGCCCACCCCACACCATGGCGCTTCCCACAGCTTGGTTGACACCTCTGTTTGGCGCCCCCCCTTCACCCTCCCCCTCTTCCCCGGGAAATACTGTGATTGTTTGTGAGCTTCTGGAACCCAGACTGTGGCTCAGCCCTCTTTGTGGCCCCTGGTGGAAGCTCAAGGGCCGCGTGGTGAATAGAGGGATGGATAGTCACTAAACAGAGGGGATGGCGTTTGATGTCTTATCCAAACCTCTGTGCCGGACACTGGGGCGCTCAGCTGGCACCATCAGCCATTTCTCCTGTTCCCAGCCCCCAGCTTGAGCAACATAAAGCCTTGCTGTGCCGAGAGAGATCCTAGAGAAATAAGACACGTTCATGAACTTCTCTTAAAAATACATGACAGCCTCAAGAAGAACAGAGCGCAGCGATACCGATCTCTCCCGTGGTGGGCAAGTATCATTAGATCGGACTTAATTGCTCTTACGGATAAATAACAAGAACGTGGGCAACGTGAAAATGAGAAAAACAGCCAGGAAGCCCCAAGGGAAAGAGCAAAGCGAGAAATTCTTGTTGAAAAAGGCAGACGTGGGGGTGGGGAGGTGGGGGAGGGAGGGCAGAAATCACAGTAATTTTCAGTTCCCCGTTCTCCTCAAAAAGAAAAAAGAAAAATGGATGTAGCAATTGAAACAAGTAGGAATGGGTTGAACCAACAGCCTTGACAGCCAGAACTGAAGTAGAAATAAGGAGGGGGAGGGGGGGGGGAAAGTAAAGAAACCGTTTGAGTCCCAAAGGATGAAATAAAATGTATTTTATTCAAAAGAAGAACACAGAAGATATTTTCCAAGCAGCTGGGAGGATCCTGAGTTTGGCAGATGGGGAGGTGGGGTTTTCAGGCTGTGCCCAGCCATCTGAAGAGTCTGCTCTCCTGTACACAAGCGAGCGGGTCTTCTGGTAGATTCTCAGCTGCCCTGGAAGCCGGGCCCCCCAGGGGGCTGTTCTCATCCCAGCCCCTTCACGGAACGCTCCCCCTCACCACCCCGCTGTGGGGAAAGTGTCTAAATCAGCGCCTGCAGGCCGAAGCCCAGCGTCTTGCTTCGCTCTCCTCCATGCTGAATCGCGGGGTGAAGAAGGGGAGGTTTTGGGGGTCACAAACGCCCCGGGGAAGCTTGCCAACATACAGATTCTGGGTCACGGGCCTGGAGTAGGACCCGAAAGCCTGCCTTCTTTCTCCAGCTCCCAGATCCTACAAACCTATTTCGGGTTCCTATGTCCTCACTGGGGTTTGGCCTGGGGCAGGGAGCGAGGCACAGAGCAGATTACAGATGGCTACAAATGCTTTGACATGCCTCCCTTAAAAGATAAGTCACGTTCCCTGCTCCGGCAGGTGGGCGGGCTCTATGCCTGCTGTCAACCAGCTATCACAGCCGGGGTAACAGTGTGACCTTCTACCGGCTGCTGGGCCCAGGACCAATCTAAGCTTTGTCTGTCCACCACACCGGCTTCGTCTGTCCAGGGGGTTTTAACGGCGGGTCTCTTCTTGTTTTTTATTCTAACAGGGGACTCAGGGTGGATGGGCTTCTTACACGATGGCCCACGGCCCAGGTGCCCGCCTCTTGAAACACTGTTTTTGAAAGCCCTGCTTGGTCCTCGCCACGTCCGGTACCTGGTTTCAGGGCCTCTGTGACGTCATCCTTCCCGCTGACCTCTGTGTGTGTTCGTCTCTGTGAGTTTCTCCAGCTCGCATCCAGGGACGTGCCTGCAAAGGTTTAGCATCCCTTCCCCAGCAGCCGGGCGCGGCTTGTTAGCAGAATGACCCCCAAATGGATGGCTCTCGCCGTAGGTTCGGTGTCAGCGCGGCTGCTTTGCAGGGTTTTCATAAATTAAATATCTCCGGCGCCGCCAAAATTAATCTAGAGGCCGATCAGATGGAGGGTTCGTAAAAATAAAAGTGCTGGGAGTGCAACTGCGTGGACGGAAAGCCTCCCCATTCTGTGGAAACTAATTGCTCCCCAAGGGCTGACGGCAAATAATGAGCAATGAAGGAGGCCGGGGTTGTGTACAAAGACCGGGGTCCTGTGGCTTTGATGCATTTATCATGAAATGCCTTACAGAACTCAACCCAGTGGGAGCCCATTGCCACTGAGATCATAACTCGAGATGTGTTTAAGATTCTGCCTTGGGCTGGGTTTCAAAAATCAAATCCTTGGGTTGGGGGGGGGGGGAGAGAGAGAGAGAGAGAGAGAGAGAGAAAGAAAGAGGCCATAAAAGCTTTGGAAAAGTAGAGAACTGACTATTTGAATCTACTCTTACCAGGGACTGCAAGTCTTTGAAACATGTATTCCAAATCCCTCCTCCTTTTCCCTCCTACGACTCTTGACTAGAAAGCCACAGGGAAATCTGCTTTTGTGACTGTAAATACAGGCTTCCAATCTAGAACCCAATGACACCCGTGATTCTTGGGGTACGTAGGTAAAATCTTAGAGTAAAAACTTCCGTTCTACCCAGGACTCATGATCCCAGAGATCTCTCCAACCCACCTGCCCTCCACCTGGCCACCACCTCAGCCCTCTGGAGCTTTCATTAAGCATAGGAAGTGTTTTTAGTAAAGAAGTTGAGGGCAGAGGGAGAAGGAAGGCAGGTGGAGGTGCTCATCACCTGAGCAGCTCTGGGACCTCCCCAGTTAGCTCTGGGCAGACAAAAGTGTTCACAGGACTGCCCTAACCGTTTGGCTCAGTGGATAGAGCGTTGGCCTGCAGACTGAAGGGTCCCAGGTTCGATTCCGGTCAAGGGCATATACCTTGGTTGCGGGCACATCCCCAGTAGGGAGTGTGCAGGAGGCAGCTGATCGATGTTTCTCTCTCACTGATGTTTCTAACTCTCTATACCTCTCCCTTCCTCTCTGTGAAAAATCAATAAAATACATTTTTTAAAAAAGTATTCACAGGACCTGAGAGTAATGTCTCCATACATTCATGAAGATCCTCAGCTTGCCGCTTGGGACCCTATTCTACTCTCAGGAGGTGGAGCTCTGCTCTACAAATCACAAAGCTCCCAGCATCCAGGCAGTAAGAGGAGAGGAAGCCTTGAGCAGGTGCAGGATCCCGATGCCCTTTTAGAAGGATGTGACGTCAGGACTCCTGGCCTCCGGTCAGAGGACGCTTCCCTACGCTACCCACTGGGTAGCCAAGAAAATCCGAGACACAGCCTCCTCATTCGCAGACTTACCAGGAAGTGGGAACCCTCGGCTGGATCAAGGATGAGAAACAAGATCGGAGTGGAAAGGGTAGGATTTGAGGAGGGATTCTTTGGGGGAGACTGTGCAGGGGCCTTGGGGGAGGCGTGTTGGATGGAGTGCTGCCTCCATTGCTTCAGGTCTGGAGTGAGTGGGCTTCGATGGGCACGTGCAGGCGGCGTCTTTGGGTTCTCTGAGGTTGGCCGTGAGACTGTCTGGTACCCAAGTCTGAGTAGGACCCACGTTGTCCGTGTTTCTGCTCAGAGGCTGGAGAAAGTTTGAGAATGTTTACAGGGACTCTCTGGGGCAAAAACTAAAGTTGCATTTCGATTATATGAGTTATGCTTATTCAATATGCCAACTTCACCTGCAGTTCCGATCTGCATTATGATTTGCAGCGTGGGATGTTACCGCACATTGAAGGAGAACAGCGCTACAGATTCAAATCTCTGTGGGCTTCAGAGTAAGGGACTTCGCAAACCATGGTCAAACGTGTAACATTCCCACTGTCCTGCGCTCCCTTCGTGCATGCATTGAGTGAATACATACCCAGGGCTGCCCCTGACAATGTTCAAGACCCAGGGGAGACAGCCGTGAACAAGTCGGGAAGAAATCCTGCCCACGTGGACTCACATTCTCTCGAGGGGAGACATGAACGTGACGTGTCGGGTCTCAGGGCGCACAGCGGCCTCCCGGCCTCCTCCTCAGGGCAGCTCACTTCCAGGTTTTGCATATTGGCCTTGACTTTTTTAAAATATATTTTTGTTGATTTCAGAGAGGAAGGGAGAGGGAGAGAGAGAAACATCAGTGATGAGAGAGAATCATGGATCGGCTGCCTCCTGCACGCCCCACACTGGGGATCGAGCCTGCAACCCAGGCCTGTGCCATCACCGGGAATCGAACTGTGACCACCTGGTTCATAGGTCCACGCTCCACCACTGAGCCACGCCGGCTGGGCTTGCATAGTGGCCTTTAAATGAGGTTTTGTTTGAACCACGATCTCAAAGCTAAAAACCCCATGATCCTCAAGTGGGCAAAACGTTGACCCACTTTCTCAAGCCACCTCAGGCTCTGTTTTGGGGCAGACATGGCATCTCAGGTGTGCGTGTTCTTTCCAAATGTGTCCTAATGACATGGATAAAACAGGCCCCCTTCCTCGATTCTTGCAGAATTGGACTTCCCATCATTTTTGGTGAAAGCTGTGCTTCGTGACAGATCCAGTCCTAACCAGTCATCAAGATGCATCAAGGCCGCCAGCGGGGCCTCATGTCTTTTTGATTCAGTTTAGATCTCTCCAAAACGCCTCGATTAAATTTGGCTCTTCCCAAAACGTCAGTGGCTTTGATTCAGGAAGTGTGAATGCTCGGCGAGCTTGCCAAGTATGAGACACTTCTCTCTGTCACACTTTCCCCAGTGACTAAGGCCTATGTCTAACACAAACAGGTACATTTTTAGCCTCGTGGCTGGGGGACAACGCTCATCAGACCTCACTGCCCGTTCCCCTCTGGCTTGCAGGTTCACGGTGCCGTGTAGGTGGCGGCCTGCGCACACCTGCAGGGACCTGCCCAAGCCCGTCCCAAGCTTACTCCGCAGCGATGCTCGCTTCCGAGGACTCGGGGACTCAGGGACATTGCGGCTGCAGCTTCCAGAAGGTGCCGTAAAGCACTTTGCAGTTTTCGCGTCTCGGCAGCCCCCTCTGTCTTCTGGGCTTGGTCCCCAGCACACGGCAGAGATGCGCTGGGATTCCCTGATGCGAGGCATTTGCCATCGGCTGACAGAACAGACACAGTGACAGTCCCCTCTGGGAAGCAGCACGAAAAGCTGACAGCTGCGTTTTCTGACGGATGACAGGGAGGGGCTGTGAGCGGACCAGGTACACCTGTCCCTTAATGGCTTGGCACTTGGAACAGCGGCACCCCTCCCCCGAAAGTGGCCACGGAAATGAAGAACAGGGTTGGGAGGGAACGGTGACCGGACGGTGGAGAGATTCGGTGAGACCTGCGTGTGCACAGGGGGACGCGTGGATGTATCTGTGGCGCCTCCTTGGTGCCCTGCTTCCTCTCAGCCCGCAGCTACGACCTCCCGCAGGGACAGAGAACAAGAGCATCAAAACCTTGGCTGGGCTTTTAAATGTCAGAAATCTACTTGAGGCGTAGGAAACCGAAGGACTCGGGCATGAAGTTTACAGATGATCTAGAAACTTTGAAGACCTGTGCCAGGTCAGAGCCAGATTCCCAGCTCCGGAGGAGATGTTCCCAGGACAGAGGAGGGAAGTCACAAGGGACATGGATCCTGGGGTTCCCCCCCCCCACAAAAGGCCCTGCTCCTTCACCCGCCTGCAGGGAGCTTGCAGGGGTGAAGAGCATGGCAGAAACCTCAGGCAGGCCTGGGAGCCCCGGATAAAATCCAATACTTGGGACATTGTTTACACTAAAACACAACAACAGCACACTCATTATTGACCAGAAATTCAAAGTGAACTAGGTGCCTTGGGTTTGGATTTGCTAAATCTGGCAGCTCTAGGTGCATCCTGGGGAAACGCCAAAAGGTCCCCTCGCCGGAGCATGACAGGAAGACAAAGGTGAGGAAGGCGGCAGGGCCACGTCTGCTCTGCCTGCATCCGAGGGACGAGCCTCTGGTGGAGGTTTCATACGTCAGATGAGGAGGACACGGCTGCCATCTGCAGGGAGCTTTCTCCTCAGCACAAGTGTGGACTCTGGGTGTCACCAGGCCAGGTTTATAGATGATAGAAAGATAGATAGATGATAGATATAGATAATAGATAGATAGATAGATAGATAGATAGATAGATAGATAGATAGATAGATTACACACACACACACACACACAGATAGATAGATAGATAGATTACACACACACACACACACACACAAAACAATAAAAGCACTTGCTATGGAGCAGGGACCAGCATTGACTATGAACCAGGAGGTCGCAGTTCGATTCCTGGCCAGGGCACATGCCCGGGTTGCAGGCTCGATCCCCAGTGTGGGGCGTACAGGAGGCAACTGATCCATGATTCTCTCTCATCATTGATGTTTCTATCTCTCTCTCCTCCCTTCCTCTCTAAAATCAATAAAAAAAAAAGAAAATAGCCCTAGCTGGTTTGGCTCAGGGGATAGAGCTTCAGACTGCAGACTGAAGGGTCCCTGGTTCGATTCCAGTCAAGGGCACATGCCCAGGTTGTAGGCTCTATCCCCAGCTGCTGGAGGCAGCTGATCAATGATTTTCTCTCATCCTTGATGTTTCTATCTCTCTCTCCCTCACCCTTCCTCTCTAAATCAATAAAAATATATTTTAACGAAAGAAGGAAAGAAAAAAGAAAATACCAGAAGTTGCTTGTCCATTCACCTGAGCAAGGACATCTGGTCTGTTTGTAATGTTGAGCGGTTATGAGTAAAGGTCTCATGAATATTCATGCACAGGCTTTTTTGTGGACCTTGCTGAACATTGCTTTTGGTTAAATACCTAGGAGTTGAGCTACAGGACGATAGACCTGAGTTCAAGGACAGATAGACATTTAACTTTTTACATAACTGCCGAGCAGCTAGCCACGTGGCCACGGCATTTTAAGCTCCCTCCCCCAGCATGTGTGAGTGTGGCAGTGACTCCACCTGGTGAGTTCCCGGGAGGAGCCTCAAAGAGGCCGCTGTCCTCACCTGGACCTCGAGGGCCCGGGGTCACCCGTGGAGCTCCAGCCTGGGAAGCCGGGGCAGGGCTTCTTGAGCAGGATCAGGCCAGGAGGTTGGGGCGGAGGGATTCTGGAGCAGGAGGCCACCACGCACACCTTGTGACATGAGGGTGGCATGGGCCAGGACTGTGGAGATGGTGAGCCCCACACAGAAGATGCCTGGGTGTCTCCTGCCATCTTCTGTGTCAGCACTGGCCCACCAGGAGTGCAGGGGTCCATCAGGATATATAAACGGGGGTTAGTAGATGAGTCTTAGGTACTCGGGATGGGGCACCAAAGAAGTAATGGACCCAGAAGAGAACCAGCAATGCCTCACTCACATAATCCCCACATATTCTGAGAAGCCAGGAGGCAGGGCCCCTCTGATCTAGAGTGCAGGGATGGTGGGAGCTGTCTCTCCCAGATGCAAAAGACATTGGTGTCTGTGGAAGGCTCTCCCAAAAGAGTCTTAGGTCCACAGGTCATGACCTCTGGAAAATAGACAAGGAATTTGAGTGACCGATCTAGAAGCATCTCTGTGTTTCTTCTGATTTTGCTGTCTTCCCAACATGTAGTCTCTGCCACACGCTGTGGCTGTAGTCTCAGCAACACGGGAGCTGACTGTCACACACCCTGGTGCTGAGAGGGCATAGCACAGCAGTCAGGCAGGAGGGGCTCCGAAGTCAGCCTGCCTGGGTTCAAAGGCCAGCCCTGCTGTGTGATGTAGACAGGTTGCTGAACCTCTCTGTGGCTGTTTCCTCATCAAAAAAGGTGGGGGGGCCTAACTGGTTTGGCTCAGTGGATAGAGGGTCAGCCTGCGGACTGAAGGGTCCCAGGTTTGATTCCGGTCAAGGGCGTGTACCTTGGTTGCAGGCACATCCCCAGTAGGGGGTGTGCAGGAGGCAGCTGATCAATGTTTCTCTCTCATCGATGTTTCTAACTCTGAACCTCTCTGTGGCTGTTTCCTCATCAAAAAAAAAAAAATTTTTTTAAACTGAGGATAACCATAGCATGTGCTTCACAGCCTCTTCTGGGACGTAGTTAATTTAGGTCAAGATCTTAGCGCACGCCTGAAGCATGGCAATCCCTTCATAAACGATGATTCTGGAAGATGGAGTTTTGTTTAGAAGCTGTTGCAGTGACACAATTAGCTCTAACTCTCAGGGAGGAAATGGAAGCACAAATCCAGTCCCTTCCCCCAGGCCTGGAGCTGCTCAGGGTCAGAGCAGAAACCCCATGTTATCTGGGTGGCTCCAAAGCCCAGGCTCCATTCCTTTCACCCCCTCCCCACCCACTTTTATTTCCCGCAAGTCAACCAACTGGGCTGAGGGTGTCCTAAGGCCTGAGGAACATGGCGCTACTGCCACCTGGCGGTGCTGCTGTCACATGGCTCATGGCTGAGGCTCCCACTGAAGACAATGACAGAGATGAAGGAGCCATCCTCAGAACAGAGGACACACCCTGGCCAATCCCACGCAACAGGTTCCCAAAGCCTCTCTGGAAGCCTTGTCCCCAGAGGGCTCAGGACTCATGATTAGAATCTCTCCTTCTAGAAAGGCACTTTGAGACACATGCTTGCCAAATTTTCTGTTATTAACACACTAGTGACCCGGTGCACAGATTTGTGTACATTGAAAGGAAATCAATTAGAAGGTGGCCGGCGGGGCGAGGCAGGCCAGACATGCCCTGGAGCCAACCTTCCTCAGTCCCTCCATGGCCGGCGGCACCTGGGGTGGCGCTGTGGCTCCAAGGGCGTCTGCAGAGTGAGCGGGTCCCTCTGGCAGGTGGGGTCCCTCGGCCTGGCCTGCGGGGATCAGGCCGAAACTGGCCCTCCGACATCCCCCGAGGGGTCCCGGAGTATGAGAAGGCACTCTGCAAAGTTGCTGTTGTACAGGGTATGGAACACAAACACAAGTGTGCAGTAAACCAGACTCGGGGCCAACAGTGCCCCAGCAACAACATAACCCTCAGCCGAAGGTGGAATCGCGCAGCCCCACGAGGTATCGGGCTCCCTCCTCTCTGGTTTCGGGGTGCATCACCCAAGAACCACTGCTGCCAAGTCACTGCTTCTCTGCAGCTCCTGTATTGAGCGTCTGCCCCCTGGTGGTCAGTGTGCATCATAGCAACTGGTCAGACAGTGGGAAGGACACTTAGCATATTAACCTTTTATATATAGAGATCACTGTTAGTCGTTTGCCAATTAGCTAGCCGTTGTGCAAGAGACAGAAGGGTCAAGGGAATGAGTCACAGGATGGGTACGTTTTTGGGGAGAAGATAACAATTCAGAAGGACTTGAAGCCTGGGCCTCACCCCAGAAGGGCAGATGTGGTGGGAGCCCTGAAGTGAGAACCCCCTTTGTAATTCTGCCCCCATTTGGCCTTTCTTTGCCAACTCCCCCACTTGGGTGGCAGCAGGTGGGTGAAAATCCTTTATGAGAAACACAAAGTCCTCTGTGCTATGGATCCTGTGCCCTGTCCAGCCTCGTGTCTCCTACCCCACTTCACACCCTTGGACAGTTCCACCATTTTGGTGGGTAGTTATCCTTGGGCTGCTCCTCAAAATCCCACTTTCTGGGAAATATTCTTCATCCCTGTAGGGGATTTTTAAAATATCTTTTTCCCTCCACGCTTCTAGGTCCTTGATTGGGGCTCTCTAAAAAATGGCAGATTAACAGAAGAAAAAATGAACATATGTTTATTAGTATGTGTATCACACTTGTAACACACGAGAGCAAACAGAGATGAGTAACTCAAAGGGGAGTTTAGAACTCAGGCTTATAAACCATCATAGGCTAAAGGGGACTTCTGGGTGGGGGAGGCAGGTTCAGGACTGAGACCAGGAAAAGTGTGGTGACAAGGGTTGTGTTGCAGGTTTATGTGTTGCAATTTCGCTATTGATAAGAGTAGGAGACAGAGACTCCCCTACAAATGGGAATTTCCTTGATAATAAATGTAAATTTCCTTCACAGAAGGAAAACGTGTGCCCTGTTTCTAGAGCTGTTCCTGCATCTTCAGGTTCTCCACGGCCTTTAACTCAAAACAGCCTGTATGCCAAAGAGGCATATGTTGGGGTGGCACATTCTGGAACCCCTCAACTCCCTAGCACTGAAGCCCACGTGGTACATACTCCATGCACAGCTTATGTATTGTGTTCTGTGTGAGTGGCATCTCTGGGACACAGCTCCATCCTTTACCTGAATGGTGCCTCTGGGGGCTTGGGCGGCTGGGCAGAATGCCCGCCACTATCACTCCTACCCACACAAGTTTAATGGGCATAGTCATCTTCGTGACCATCACCTGGCCTCCAGGCCATCATTGATTGGTCTGGTGGTGTGGGCCCCAAAATCAAATGGAACTAATCAGAGAGCTCCCGTCCTCAAAATATGAAATTGACATGAGATTCCATCCTCAGGTTGGCTGGGACATCAACAAAGGAAGTGTAGGTGGCAGCCCTGAATGGTATGCTATGGCCCAGGACAGATCCCTTTTCCCAGAGTAGGTGCACCGCCCCCTCCCCCATGCTGTGTTGGCTGTTAACATTCCAAAGCTATCCCTTCTCTGGACAATCACCTTCTGCCTCAGAGAGCCCACACCTCCTCCCGCCAACAGCCACAGAGGGTCAAAGGGCCAGTCTCAAGGTATAGGAACTCTCCAGTGGCTTTACATCCCAAAGGGCCCTCCCCCAGTCCTGGGTCAGGTCACATCCTTGCTCATGTCCTGCTCCTTCCTATCATGTACTTTTTGGTTTACAGTTAGAGCATTCCTTTGAGTTTATATGGGAAAACCACTTGGCCAATAAAACTGAGAAATTTGAGTTTCATTGGAAAACTATGCATTGTTTATAGCACACTGGGGTCCAGTTTATCTAATCCTGGTTTTATGGGAGCTAATTTGCAACTCAAATTGTAGCTGATAGCAATGCAAACTCATTCTGGCTTAGAGACATGTAAATAAATTCTGTGCAGGGGAAGGATGCTCCTCTCCTCTATTGGAAAAGCCAATTTGCATCCATTTCTACCTTCATTTTAATGGTTCTAATCTATCTATACATGGATCCGTTTTCTGGATTCTTCTTTGATTGAGCTGTGAAATTTTTAAGTTTTCTTATTAATGAGCAAAATAAAAGTCTTTAACAAGTGTTCATTTTTATATCTGTATAAGTCATAATTTTACCAGTTTTGGAAAATTATCCTTTAGCAGAATATTGGGGCCTCTGGTTTTAATTCTCATAATAATGGTGATGGGTTTTCCTTTCATTGTCTCATGTGTAGGGGAGATGCCACCAGTTCTGCTTTCTACTATGTTACCCAGCCCCCAGAATGGACCTTGGCATATAGCAAGTGCTCAACATTCAAAAACCAATCAATCAGCTAAATTTTAAAAATCATATGATTATAACAATAGACACAAAAAGGTTTTTGACAAAAATCTAACACCCATTTATGATTTTAAGAAAACCTCTCACAGCTTCGGCCTGCAGACTGAACAGTCCCGTGTTCAATTCCGGTCAAGGGCACATGCCCCGGTTGCAGGCTCGATGCCCAGTAGGGGGCGTGCAGGAGGCAGTCGATCAATGATTCTCTCTCATCATTGATATTTCTAGCTCTCTCTTCCTCTCCCTTCCTCTCTGAAATCAATAAAAATAAAAAAATTTAAAAGAAAACCTCTCAGAAAACTAGAATTCAAAGAGAACTTACTCAACTTGATGAAGAAACCTACAAAAAGCCTATAGCTGGCATCACATTTAATGCTGAAAGACTGCTTTCCTCCTAGATCAGGAACAAGATCAGGATGTCTGTTTTCACCACTGCTGTTTAATATAGCACCAACTAGAACGTCTAGCCCTGCAGTGAGACAAGAAAAAGAAATAAAAACATATCGATGGGAAAGGAAGAACTAAAACTGTCCCTGTGATTATCTATGTAGAAAATCCCAAGCAATCTACCAAATAAGTGAGTGAAGCAGGATCACAGGAATGAGATAAATAAACAAAAATCAATTGTATTTCTATATCCTAACAATGACAATGTAGAAACTGAAATTAAAATTACAATACTACTTACAGTCATTCCAAAGAAAACAAAATAAACTAAAGAAGACCTAAATAAATGGAGAGACATACTATATTCGGAAATGTAAACTTCAACATAGTAAAGAAAGGTTTAATGTAATTCCTATGAGAATTTCCAGCAAGTGTTTTGTAGACATAGACAAGTGTTTTCTAAAATTTATATGGGCAGGCACAGGACCTAGAATAACTAAAAATAATTTTGAAAAATAAGAATGTAGTGGGAGGAATCACTCTACACCAAATCAAGGCTTAGTACAGTAATCAAGGCAGTGTGATATTAGAGTCAGATGAACACATGGATCAAAAGCACAGAATAGAGAGTCCAGAAATAGACCCACACACTTACGTCCAACTGATTTTTGACACAGGTGCAAAAGCAATTTTGAAGAAAAGGAACAAACAAATCATTTCAACAAATGATGCTGTAGCAATTGAATAGCCACAGGCAAGAAAGTGACTAAAAGAAAAAATAGCCACAACCCCATATGCAGAGAAACTGGATCACTCCAACGTTGTGGTGGGGATGTAGAATGGTATGGCCACACTGGAGAGCAGCCTGGCAGCTCCTAACCCTTCCACCACGAAAAGACCCAGCAGTTGCAGGATTGGGCATTTATCCCAGAGGAATGAAGTGTTATGTTCACAGGAAAACCTGTGCACAAATGTTCAGACAGCTTTATTCATAATTGCCCCTAACAGGAAGCAACCCTAATGTTCTTCAACAAGTGAATAAATAAACAAACAGTGCTACATACATATTTTCAAACTAGAGGCCTGGTGCATGAGTTGATGCATGGGTGGGGTCCAGCCAGCCCGCCTGGATGGGGGCCAATTGGGGCCAGCCATGCCAGCGGAGGGCGGGTGGGGGGAGGGGACATGGGAGGTTGGCCAGCCGGCCCCACCCCTGATGGGGGGGGGTGCAGATTGGGGGCAGGGCTGGCCGGGGGGAGGGGCTGCGGGCGGTTGCGGGGGGCCGATCGTGGCCTGGATTGGGCCTGTTGGCCACTGCAGTGCATGTCATAGAGACTGTTCATTCTGGTCGTTCTGGTCATTCCTCCCATTCCAGTCGTTCCACCATTTGGTCGCTGGGCTTTTATATATATAGACACGCCACAGCAATTTAAAAAAGAATGAATCTTTGATTGACTCAACGATTTGGATGAATCTCCAAGGAATTACTCTGAGTGGGGGAGAAAAAAAATTCCCAAAAGGTTACATACTGTAGGATTCCATTTATATAGCATTCCTGAAATGGCAAAATTATAGAAACAGAGAACAGATTTGTGGTTGCCATGGATGCCGATGAAGAATGGGATGGGGAGGAGGTGGAGAGTGGGCTTAGCTATAAAAGGACCAGTGAAGAGATTCTCATGGAGATGGAGCTGTTCTGTGTCTTGATTGTACCAATGTCAATATCCTGATTGGGATGTTGCTCTACATAGTGTGGTAAGATGTAGCATTGGAGGAAACTGGGTAAAGGGTATACAAGATCTCTCTCTATAATTTCTTACCACTGCGTGTGAATCTGTAATT
Organism: Myotis lucifugus; assembly: GCF_000147115.1. Lineage (NCBI taxonomy): Eukaryota > Metazoa > Chordata > Mammalia > Chiroptera > Vespertilionidae > Myotis > Myotis lucifugus. Next base: position 628,214 of record NW_005871456.1, on the reverse strand, counting down.
ATCTCAAAATAAAGCATTCAATTTAAAAAAATTTCAAATATAAAAAAACGCTATGTAAATATATCTTAATTTGTTCTAACTTACATTTTAAAAATATCAGTTAACAATGTGTGTTTCTTAGATTTTTTTTCCAGATAAAGCTCACATTCCTACCTGTATTCTAACAAATAATAAGTAGGCACTTGTGGGAAGAATTTCTGAGACTGAGCTTGCTTCCACTTACTCTGCTCATTTCCTCAAAGGCATGTTGTTTATGTCACGGGTAGGTAGTGTTAAGAAAAAAATGTGTCTCAGTGTCTTTGTTCACATTTGTCTCTAGTTATTCTAAAAAGCAATAAGTTACTTTAGAGGAGAGCAGCTGAGACGGAGCTTTTTGTTTAATAGTGTTCCTTTCCACCAATGCTGCTTACATTCAACTTTCTCTAAAAAGCAATAAATGACCTCGCCGGTGTGGCTCAGTGGTTGAGCATCAACCTATGAACCAGGAGGTCACAGTTTGATACCGGGTCAGGCGCACATGCCAGGGTTGCAGGCTCCATCCCCAGTCGGGGGTGTGCAGGAGGCAGCCTATCAACAATTCTCTTTCAACATTGATGTCTCTCTTTCTCTCTCTCCTCTCCCTTCCTTTCTGAAATAATAAAAATATTTTTTTTCCAAAATGTCCATTTCCATCTTTTAGAGCAATTTCTTCCCCAACTCTAAGATCCAATTCTGAATCATATCTTACTTTTATTTGGCTGCCAGGTCCATTTAATCTCATTTAATTTGGAACAGTCATTTCTCTTAGTTGTTTTTTTTTTGGTGTGTGTGACACTGATGTTTTTGAAGAGTACAGACCCACCTTTTTGTAGAATGTTCCTTAGTTTAGATTTGTCTGATGACTTCCTCGTGATTCAGGTAATGCACTTACTGGCAGGCACACTACATAAATTATATGTCTCTGAATATCACATCAGGAGGCAAATGATGCCATTTGTCCCATTACTGATGATGTTAACTTTGATCACTTGCTTGGCGAAGGTGGTATCTGCTGGATTTTTCTGCTCTAAATTTACCTTTTTTCTCTTTGTAATTTGTGGGGTTTTTTTAAGTGTATTTGATAATCATGTCTCTTAATATCGGGAATATCCATGCTGTCAGTAGAGGGCAAATATCCTCATGTTTTTGTCTGTAAAAATATCAGTTTCAACAAAGTGAACTTTGGTGGGACCCCTTTCTAAGGGTTGGAAGTTAACATCTGCACTATTTGGCATGACCGTCCTTTGGGCACCAGGAAGCTGTTTCCACACAGGGTAGAACTCTGCGTGGGTAAGTGCTAGAGGCACTCGGGTTCTGAAATCCATTTCACCCACCACAGCGGGCGGTGGGCGCGCGATGAGGAGATGGTTGCTTCTCCAAGGGAACTTCCAGGAGGGAACAGCTCCCACCTCCCACCTGGCACTTACTCCAGCGTCCCACAGCTGCAGCAGAGGTGGTGACAGCCCCAGGTGTTCTTGGGTATGCTGTTTTTAATGTTCAAATAATCACTATACAATGTTTGTTTTGATGCACATGGACATATGTTACTTGTGTTTTAGAAAGAACTTTATATTTGAAATTAATTCGTGAATGAAAATATTTCATAGGCTCACTAATAAAACAATTCTTTTGTTGGGCAATGTGTAAGTAAAATTTAAGTATACCATTATGTAAAGCATTTTCTTCTACTCTCAAAAGTGTTCCAGTTTACTTACTTGTAAGACCTAAAACTGTAAAACTCCTAGAAGAAAAATATCGGTGCAAAAGCTGCACGCTGCTAGATTTGGCATTGAGTTCTCAGATATGACACCAAAGGTGCAGGCAACAAAGGAAAAAATAGACCAATTGGACTGCATAAAGAGTTTTGAAAATTTGTACATCAAAAGACACTCTCCACAAAGAAAAAAGACAACCCCAAGAATTGTAAAAAGTATTTACAAATCATGTACCTGATAAGGGATTAATATCCAGAATATGTAGAGAAATACTAAAAATCAACAGCAATAACAACACCCAACACAAAAATGGGCGAAGAACTTGAATAGACTTTTCTCTAAAGAGATCTACAAATAGCCACTAAGCACATGAAAGGTTGGTCCCCATCACTAATCATTAGGGGAATGCAAATCAAAACCACAAGGAGATATCACCTCACCCATGAGGATGACCACTATGAAAAAGGAAACCACAGAAAATAATAAATGTTGGCAGGAATGTGAAGCAATTGGAACCTTTGTGCACTGTTACTGGGAATGTAAAATGGGAGAGCCACTAGGGAAAACAGTATGGTGGCTTCTCAAAAAATTAAAAATAGAATTACCATAGGATCCAGCATTTCCACGTCTGGGTATAGACCTAAAAGAATTGACAGCAGGGCCTGGAAGAGATATTCGTACATCCATGTTCATAGCGGCATCACTCACAATAGCTAAAATAGGGAAGCAACCCAAGTGTCCCTCGGTGGGTAATTGGATAAATAAAATGTGGGCTAGCCACACAATGGAATATTATGTTCAGCCTTAAAAAGAAAGGAAACTGACTTATGCTGCGAAGTCGATAAACCTTGAGGACATTATGCTATGTGAAAGGCAGCGCTCCCTCCCGGGCAGACTCACTGGGGAATACAATGAGATTGTTGATGCCTCCCTGGCAGGAGGAGCACTCAGGCAGACCTAGGAAGGAGGCCTGGGAGGTGGGTTCACCTCGCCCCCCCTTCCTGTTGGGTCTTTGGCAGCAAGAAACAACACTCCACCCTGGGACACACCTAAATCACTCCCGCATCCCCCAGCTCCCTCTGGCTCCCAGGAGAAGCCGGTAGGCAACCTCGGGCCCTGTGTGGGTGTGGAGAGGGTGGTGCTGGCCGGGCACCCACGCTTTGAGGTGGAGTGTGTGCTTTGTTCGGTATGGATACTCCAGGCCTCAGTCCTGGGAGGAGGACAGGCACCGGTTACTCTCCCACATGCCACCCTGCCACACACCAGGGCGGAGGAGGGTAGAGTTCGGGTGCTGAGGGGCCCGCCACCTCCACAAAAAGGGTGTAGCCATCCTCCAGGGCAGCAAGATTTTGTGGGCTCTAAGCCCACCCATAGTTGAAGCAATAGCTTTCCACTAGCCGGGACATCCAATTTCCCAGACGTCAGCAGCCGGCAGGGAGAGCCTTCCTGTGGGAGTCCAGGGCTCATGACTGTGTCCTTGGCCCCTGTGCCTCCAGAAGTGAGAAAAGAAGCCCGAGTTCCAGCCCAGGCCTGTTCCGTGTACTGTGTGGCTTGGGATCTTCCGTGTCCTCTCTGGGTTTCAGCTTCCTCAGAGGTGGGCAGACTATTTCTTGGGCTGTCTCAGCCCTGACCTTGTAGAGGCCGGGACTTCAAAAGAAATGTGAACCCAGCAAGACAGAGTGTTTACATGAATAGTGTGTAATCTACGACAGTACACATGGCAATGGAACAGGTGTCAAACATATGAACTGAGTTAGAGCAGATGCGGGGAACTTCTCGGAAGGGAAAAGGAGTTGATGGCTCCAGAGCCCAGCCTGGGCTGCGATGGGGAAGGTATTCAGAAAACATTGGGACGAAGGAGCAAGTTAGACCTTGAAATACAGGAAGCAAGCCTCCCATTCAGAAGGAGCAGAGTGATGGGAGCCCGTGAAGGTGGAGGCAGGGGACTGGCACATCCATGTGTGTATGGTGGGGAGTCAGGCTGTGGGGAGACTTGGAGGCAGGAGGGGGGTCTTGAGGAGAGAGGATGGAGGAGTCAGGGTCCTGGGGACGGCTGGGGGGTGGAGAACCCAGGGGCAGAGCTGAGATGCTAAGTAGCCTCCTAGGCCAGTGAGCCTCTTGGGCTCAGGGCTGGTTGAACTGACCCAGTCCAGCCTCTGGGCCTGGCTACTGCCCAGCTTTACTCTGCAGTCCTGTAGCCTGTCCTGCCTCCTCCCGGGGCGCGATGAGGTCCACAGGGAGGCTGAGCCTCCAGTCCACAGCCCCAGCCGTCCCTCCACATCCTCTTCCCTGCTTCTCCAAAGGCTCCTGGGAAGTTCAGTCAAGGTGAGTGGTACTGCCCAGCACACAGGGGGGCCAGGCCAGCATAGCCAAAGCCCAGGGCACGGACCTCCCCTACCGTCACCCCTCAAGGCTCCATTGAGCTGTCCCTGCAGCTTCCACGACCCCCCAGAAGCGAAACACAACCAGGCATTGACAGGGATGAGCCAGGTTTAGGGCTAACACTGCAATTCGTTTTATAATCTGATGATTTACAAACATCTAAGACATCCGGGCCACTGGGCCTCAAAGCAGCTGATCCCCTGCCAGCTAATGAGGGCAGTGGCTTCTGGCTTAAGTGCCTGGCAGCTGGCACTATGGGTCGAGCTGTCCCAAAGCCAAGATGTGCAGTGGCAGCTGCACCGGCTCTGCTGGTGGCCTGCACAAGAGGAATGCCTGAGGGCTTAGGGTTGTAGAGCTGGGGCCCAGCTGCCTGCCTGCTTAGGTCTCTGCTCCGGCCCCCGCTGTGACCACCTCCTTCCAGTCCAGGCCTGCCTGACCTCAGCCACAGCCCCATCACGCTGTCAGAGCCTCCTGCTGGGGATGCCCTTGCTGTCCTCCGCCACCCTGCACATCCCACTGGACTCTCACATGCCAGCGTCGACATGACGTCTCCCTGCATCCCATCAGAGATGCTGTCTCCCTTCCCGAAGGCTCCCCAGCCTCTGGTGGCCCTGGCAACGTTTTGTCTCAGATGCTGGGAATATCCTTTCCTCCTTGACTGAGCCACGCACGGCTGGGGCTGAGTCTGCTTCAGCTTCCCCCTTCCCTGGACCCCAGGGTCTGAATGCACACGCCACCGCTGGCATTTCCCCCAAACCTCCCTGGCTCAACGGCAACCAGCCCAGGCCGGGAGAGGATCTCCAACTGGGGCCATGTGGCCTGAGATGCCCACAGATCTCGGTTAAGGCTCCCGGTAGAATGGGGCATCTCAGCCCTGGGTCCACTGACCCCCGAGGAATACAGGAATAGAAATCAGGCTCATGGATTTGGGTGGGAGAGAAGGACAACTTTATTCCCATTAACTTTTCACTGAAGTTGGGCGCGTTCTCCCACAGTGGCCTCAGCAGAAGCCCTAGCGATGTGCACCTCACGGTCCCATTAGTGGAGACGGCTCACAATGTTCTTTATTCTCATCGCTGCTTTAAAGCCATGTCATTATTCAGCCCGCCACGAGATCTTAACTGAATGAAGACACATGCATCACTATGACGCAAAGTCGTGTGTAATATTTTGATAGCCGTAGTTTGATTGATTGCCTTTGTAATCCTTTACATGTTCTACGCACTTCAAAACCTCATTCTAACCAGAGTCCCCGGGCTTCACCAGAAGGTCCATGAAAGTAAAAAGGTCCAACCTGCTGCCATGGAGAGACCCCCAGGGAAGAGGGAAGGGGTGGCCTCCAGTCCGGAGGGGTCCTCATTCAACCCCGCGGAGGTGGGCCAGGAAGCCCTAGAAATGCGTGTTCTGGGGCAGGGACGGGGCAGCCATTCTTCTTTGTTTCTAGTTGTTGTTTTTTAGGCTCGTATTTATGGCTTCGACTTCTGAACATTTCCATTTGGTGTGGAGCTTGGCAGAGAGGGTTCCTGGCAGGATGGAGTGGCCAGCGCGGGCCTGAGGGGCACCAGTCTGTGGCCTCCTGGACTGAGGTTTTAGGGGATGGCCAGCAGCCCACAGAAGGGCCCTCAGTTTCCCAGCTGAGGTCTGGGAGTGACAGAGCCCAGTGCCAGGCTTTCCTGGAGATGGCCTGTGTTGGTTATCAGACGGGGCTGGGAAGTGAGCTCCAGGACGGGCCCTACAGTGAGCCCACTGCACCTGCCCTGAGAGCCAGGGAGAGTGGGGGCGGAGGGAGCCAGAAAGTGCAGGAGGGTTCCTTCCCAGGGTGGGACTGTAGATCAATGCCCCAGCTTCCCACCCAGCGTGGACCACTCTGGGAGGCTTCTGAAGCCCTTGCTGAGCTGAGCCTCTTCCCCGAAAGTAGAGACCTCAACAGCACACTCCCTGCCCCCTTCCTCCAACCATTGAGGATCAACGCCCAAATAAACTATTCCGGTTCTGCTCAGGGGCACCCACGCGAAAACACATAGTAATGGAAATCTTAAGCTGGGCATAGGATTGCCCCGATACAGCTACCTTTCCCAGCCGTACTCTTTAGCTGCGTGTGGCCATGTGACTAGGTCCAGGCAAATGGGATATGAAAAGAGGTGACTGTGCAGTTTCCAAGTCGCTTAGTTGCTGGGGAGGAGGGTGCCTTTCCTTCCCCTTTCCCTTCCCACTCCCTGGGGAGCAGAAACGGTAGCAAGACAACTTGGGCCACATGGACAAGGACCTTCACCTCCTGGCATTCACGCCCTTGAATTGGGAGTGGCCTGTCTGTCCAACAGCCTGTGGCAGAGGTGACTGTGTGTGACTTCCAAGACCAGTCATAAGAGGCACTGTGGTTTCTGTTAAAAAGAAAACCACAGGCCCAAAATGGCATCACTTGTGCTAAAGCCCAGGATACCAACCCTACATTTAATACCTGCCTAACTGCTGTTTCAACCTGCCCTGGAAATGGAATCTTAATCAACCAGTCCAGAATGTTCTGGTCAAGGCCCCATAAGGTAATCTATGACGTGGGCCCTTTCCATCCCCCACAGAAAGAAAAGGCAATCTACATTTCTGGACCCAATTTCCTGTGTCCTGGCTCCAATCTCAGGCAGGTACATATGGCCACAATAGCAGCAGGCTTAGGTTTCCCCTGAAGTTCCAGGCCTGATGCTCATTGGCTCTGCTTGAATCATGTGACCATCAGCATGCCTCTTACTGGCCAGGCCTGGGGTGAGTACCCATGACTAGAGCCAGAGTGAGGATGAGCCCCACCCAACCCCTGAACCACATTGGCCAAGAGTGGGGGAGTTGTGGTTTCTGCCCCAGCACTCAAGGCAGTGCTACCGCAGGGTGCTGGGTGATGACAGATGTGTTCTCCGTGGATGAGTTTTCCACACTGACATCAGGAGGACTCAGGAAGAGACTCCAGTCGCTGAGTGGGCAGCACGTGCCAGGCTAGAGCAGCCTGGGCGTGGTAAAACACACCCAGCCTATCCATGTGGGGGGAAGGCCAAGACACCAACCCCTGCTCTGGTCCCGTATTACGGGATCTTCAGGCCCCAGCTTTTCCATGACTTGGAACTTGCCCTGAACCAGGGGTGGGGCATTTCTTTAATGCACTCAGTTCAGTACCTTCCTGAGCAGAACCCCTTCGCATGGTCGTCTGGTGGCGCTCAGGTGCCCTCAAATGTGGTCTTGGCTGCAGCCTGCATTACCCTCTTCCCACTTCCCCACTGTAGGTTACACACACACACACACACACACATGCAATGCACGCACGCACGCACGCACACCCCTCCTCCACCACTAGTCCAAGACTTCCCCTCCCTGACCCTCTGTTCCCTTCAGAACACAGTTCCCACGGAACCCCTTCTTGCTCTGCAGCACCCAGAAAGGCTAAGCCCAGCCTGCAGCCCCCACTCACTCTAACTCACCCCTACAGGGAATTTAATTCTACTCCCCCCAACCACCCTGGGGGCTCCCATCGCAGGGCCTGGGCTTCCTCCTTGCTTCCTTCCCCCTGCCAGGGCCTCCCCCTTCCAGCAGTGGACAGACATGTCTACACACCCCAGGGAGGACAAATCATCTCATATCTGGAGCCACCACCAGGCAAGAGAGCCAGCAGCCAATGGGGTGGCTTCCCAGAGGCTGCAGCAGGTGTCAGGGTTCACTTGGGCTGATCAGAGCCACTGTGGCTGTCCAGGCACCTGCCCCATCTTCCTGAGCCCTGTCCCACTGAGGCCAGAAGAAGCCGCGGGGCAGGGACAGCTGGCAAGTGACTTGGGCCTGGGCGGGATCCAGGCTAGGGAGGAAGTGAGAGAGGCTTGCGGGGCCGAGGCTATTTTTACCCAGACCTGTGCAAACAGAGGCGCAGGCTGGTCCAGCCAGTTCTTTCCCTCCCCCGGTGCCTGGCCACGAAGTCTCTTACCAGGTTGGCAGCATCCACTGGGTGGGAGCCAGAGGGGAGGGATGGGTAGAGGAAGGGCAGAATGAGAACTGCCCCCAGGTGCCCCAGAGACTCCCCGCCTTGAGGCCCTGGATCCCCACAGGCTCACTCACTCCCCAAGGCAGGCAGTGTGGGTTGGGGCTGGAATCAGGGCCCGGGCTCAGCCTGGGGTCAGAAGTCGGCTGGGCTGAACCCTGTGGTCAGGGGTAGGTATCATCTTGGGGCCATGGGTCACTCCAGGCTGAGGCCCGCGATCAGCATCAGAGATTAGTCCGGATGGAGGCCTATGATCAGGGTTAGGGATCAACCTGTGGTCCAGGGTCAGGCTCGGCCTAGAGTCAGAGATAAGTCAAAGGAGGAAAGGCCTCCCAGAGGGGCTCCCCTTGCTTGTCCACCCTCCCCTGGCACCCACGCTGGGACTACCAGCCCTAGCAGAGACCCCCCAGAAGTCTCCCGAGAGGGAATGACTGATGAGCCCTGAGGCATGACAAAATCTCTGAGAGATGTGTGGAGGACGGCATTCCTGGCAGAAGGGACAGCCCAGGCAAGGGCTCAGAGGCAGAATGAGCACGTGTTCTGCAAGGCAGAGCCCAGGCGTGGGTGGGGGTGGGAAGAATGAGAGGGCAGTATTAAAAAGCTGGGGGCAGGAGGGAGCATCAGCTCTGGGTTTTAGGAAGAATCGTTCATTCGTTCATTCATTCGTTCATTCATTCAATAAGTATAAATAGAGGGCTTAACCTGTGACAGGCACCGTTCTAGGGACTTGAGATACCCTGGGAACAAAACACCTGGAAAACCCTGCCCTCGGGGAGTTTCTGCTCTAGCCGGGGAGACAGGTAGGAAATGTAATAAAGTCAATGCACAAATACTGAAAGGACATGGTGCCTTAGAAGGTGACAAGTGCCTCTGGGGGCCCCGGAGCTGGAGGGGAGGGGGCAGTTGGCAATATTAAGTCGGGGAGTCGGCATTGAAGAGAGAGGTCAGGAGCCATGGGGAGACCTGGGCAAGGCCTTGCAAGCCGAGGGAGCAGCAGTGCAAAGAGCTGAGAGCAAGGGGGGGAGGGAGGAATGGATTCGTGGAATAACAGGGGGGCCGGTGGGGCTGGAGGCAAGATGGAGAGCCCAGAGGAGAGGTGAAGGAGAGGCGATGGGGACCCGCTCAGGGGCTGCCGGCACTTGGAACTAAGGAGCCGCAGGGTCTCTCGCTTCTGTTTTCTATGCGTCTTAAAATAACTGGTCTTAGAGAAAGAGGTTAAATAACACCACAGGGGAGCTATCAGCCCTGGGAAGCCAGTCTACAGGACCAACCCAGTTCCTTCAAAAGAGGACTTGCAAAGAGAGGTCTGGGCAGGGAGGTGGAGGGCCTCCGTGGTAAATCCTAATGTGTGAACCTTATTGAAATAAACAACTAGTGAAAAATAAAAATAAAAGCATAGATGAGACCAAAAATTAAATAAGAACTGAATATTTATTGTTATTAAGGAATTGGGGAGGTGTTTTTTTTTTTTTAATAAAAATGATATTGTGTGATAACAGTATTGAGGTCAGTTGTTTTTTTTTTTAGTTCCTATCCGTTATACATACGGATGATATATTTACAGATAAAATGATAGATCCGTGATTTTATTCAAAAGGGATCACAGTTGGGTGGGCACACAGGGGAACAAATTAAGTATGTGAGAGTTCTTTATATTATTTTATCCACTTTGTGTATTTTGAAGCTCTTCTTAACAAATTTAAGACTAATCATGGTGCACAACCTGGCTGCTGAGATTGGAGAGGGGGGCGGGGCTAGGGAGAAGCCGGAAATTATGCGGAACCTACTGCGATGAGCAGAGGCGCAGCTGAGCAGTAAGGGAGGAAATGAAGATGACCTGAGACAGGGGGTAAAGGTGGGGGGAGGGCACAGGGATGGGGAGGAGCCTGCAGGAGAACACTTCCTTTTCCAAGACTCCCCCGTGCTCCAGTCTTTGGATTCCTCCTCACTCCTCTTCCTCCGGCCTTGCTCATTGCTTTCCTCCCTCCCCCCACCAATTCCCTTCTCCCACCCACCCTCCTCACCCTCCCTTCCTCATCCCTCCTCCTCCACATCTCCATCCTCCCTCTCCTTCCTCATCAGTCTTCCTCCCGCCTCTCTTTCCAGCAAGCTTCACCCTGGCCTGGCGCCCAGCCTCGCACAGGTGGCCCACTCAGCTGGTTTCTCTGCAAGTAGGTTGCTCCAGTTAGCAGGCAGCTCCAGTTTGACTCCTCTGGTCGCTGCCCCCCACTCCCGCCCACCCCCAGTCTCCTGGGCCTGCTGTCTCCTAGCTAAGAACAGCACAGACACACACACCATCAAATCTCCTCCAGAGAAGCAAAAAAGGGTGTTGCCGGCTCTATTTTTCCTACTCAGAGCAGGCACTACCTCAGCGAGGCAGGGGCGGGGTGTGGCCCAACTTGGCCAAGAGAACACGAGATGGTTTTGCTGTTCTTCTCCCTGGGAATGATTCCTCTCTTGGAGGAGTGAGCTCACACCACAGAGGAGGGTTGAACCTAGGAAGGAAGCAGAAGTGAGCCCGCTGGGGCCACTTTCTCAGGCCAGGAGGGTCACGTGTCAAGCCTAGGCTGGCCCTGCAGGGCAGGAGGAGGGGAGGACTGCCGAGGGTTCCCGGGGAATGACTCCCTTACTGCTCCACCTCGAGAAGGGGAGACCCCAACTCCACCAGGATTCTCAGGCCCACGGCAGCCCAGACTTAGGGCCCGTCCCTTTCTGGAAACATCTGGTTCATCCAGAGCAGCCTTCATGTTACCAGCGAGGTCCTCTCCTCCAGTCTCAACTCCCACCTGGCAGGTGAGACCTGCCTCTGCAGACACCCGCCCTGGGCCCATGCCCTCACCTCACCAGGCAATGGCTGGCAGCTGATAGAAGACCTGCCCCAACCCTTCCCTACCGCAGCGGCCATAGATTGTCTCCTTTGTCTCAATGTTGGCTTCTATGTTTATGTATGGACATGAATTAAACATTAAAGTAAGTATGTATTAAATTAGTTCATAGTTACTTACTAATACGACTTGAATCATAAAATGCACTTCTAGCTTTCTCTACTTGTGCTACCCCTGCCTTGTTTTAATGTCAGCATTACAATACCTCGCCGAATATCTTGGCTGCTCTCGAGCAGTTGGATTGCATTGGAATTACCAGTTCCTTAAAGGTTATAAAATTCTCCTATAAAACTGTCTGGGCCTGGTATCTTTCTTTAAGGGTAAATATAATAATTTATATTTTGCTAGAAAAGCATGCATTTCACCTGGATCTTCAACTATATTGGCATAAAGAAAATATTCTCTTACAGTTTTTAATATTCTCTATAGAACTATGTCCCTCTTCTTTCCACTTTTACGCTTGATCAGGCTGGCTAACCCTTTTCTGCTCAAGGGGAAAGTCATATTTCATTTATTAATTCTACATTTTACTTCTGTCATTACTTTATGCTTTTATCTTTACTAATTCCTTCTTTCTTTAAATTCATTTTTGTTGTTTCTTTTCTAGTATATTTAGTTGTAAACTTATTTCACTAATTATTTGTCTTTCTTGTTCATAAGATAGTAATTAAAGCTACAACGTTTTACCTAATTACTATAATGTCTGTATCTCTCAGGTTTTAGTATTCGTTGTGCTATTTGTTTCTAAGTCATTTATAATTTCAGTTGTGATGTCTTACTACAAGAGTTACTTAGAAGGGTGATTCTTGGCTCTTTTTGTTGTTGTTGCTCATTACATATGTGTGTGAAATATTTCTAAATATACTGGAGAAGGGAATAAGAAAATTGAACACAATCTATAACCAATCTATTCATCACCCTTAACATAATGTCATATTAAACCTTAACATAATGCCATATTTGCTGTAGAATTTTATATAGAAATAAAATATTTAATGCAACTGAAGACCCCCTGTGTATCCCGCCGATGGTTGGCAGAATTCTGACATGGCACCCAAGATTCCTGGCCCCTTGTATGCACACCCTGTATAATCCCTCCCCTTGAGTGTGGGTGGGCCTGACCTAACCAGGTGAGCCCTTTTTAAAGAGGGTCTTTAGTTCAGACAGAATGTCAACACCTCGATTTCAGCGGAGAACCCGCGAACCCATATCTGGACTTCTGATCTACAGGAAACGTGAGATGGTAAATGGGTGCTGTGTTAAGCACTGAGTGATGGTGGTTTGTTACACCGCATAGAAAATGAATACACCTCCCTTACTGCATTCCCTTCCCTCTCTCTGCAGAGGAAAAACATGGCATGGGTGTGTATCCTTCCTAAACATTTCCTAGACGTACTGCACACTTATCATCCATCAGAGGCACACAGTGCTGCTTGCAGATTCTAGGCTCTGCACAATTAGCATGGTACGTACACACCCTTCTGCAACCTGCTTTGGTTGCTCAACACCATGTTTTGAGATCGATACCGCTGCTGGGAGATGGGGCTCTAGCTCATTTATTTGGATGGCCCTCACCGCCAATAAATTCCTAAGGGAAGGGGATTCGAGTCTTCCATTGTGACTGTAGACTGGAAAGTCCTCCTTTTTAAAAATGGATCCTTTTTATGTAACTTGAGGCTATATTATTAGACACATCAATGTTTGGGATTATTACATCTCCTGGACAGATGGGATGTTCTAATAATATGAACTATTCCTCTTAAATTTCCCACTTTAAATTCTCTCCTTCATTTACATGGACTATTGTGATTGATGTCTGTAATTATGCCCAGTATCTGATTTTATGTTTCCCTTCATCATGTCTTTTTGTCTCTAATCCCCCCAGACATGTAATCTTTTATTAAATTGGTGGTGTTTTCTTTGTTTTGTTTTTTCCTTCTCCTTGCGTATGGGAGTTACACAGAGACGTCCATAATTTTTTCAGTTGATAGCCTTAAATTTTAACACACCACGCCAATCTCTGGTGACATCAATTATGTTCCTTAAACTCCATGTCTGTTTTGTCCCATCACCTTCCTCTCCTATAATCTCTGCCCAACATCAGCTACACACCGACTCCCAGGGACCAGGGCTGGGAGCTGGGGAGGTGAGTACATGAGCTCAGACCTCCTGTGCAGCTAGTCTGAGCTTCCCCTGGGGTGGAAAGTGCCTCGCAGCCCCCAGGGCACCCCCAGCCCCAGGAATGAGCTCTGAGAGGTGGCCTGGTGCTGCCTGTGGTCCCAGGCAGCCTCTCTGAGACGCAGCCTCTGTCTCTCTCTGCCCCTAGTTACCCAGAATCTTGCCCCTAGCTCCTCCTCCTCCTCCCAACACACATTGGCCAAGCCCTGCTCTCAGACTCCAGCTGGGAACAGATATGTCTGTTCTGACTCACACCCACACACAAGGATGCACACCCCACACGCTCTCCTACACGGGCGTGCATGTGCATGCACACACATACATACACACACATGCATACACAACACACACGCACGCGCCTGCAGTAGGCACTAGACCAAGAGACTGAGGCTGCCGGAGCGTACATAGTCCTCCCCTCTAGAGTGTCCCAGTCGCTGCACCATGACCTCCATGCCAAGCTTCATGGTGACAGACTTCTGGCCCCCAGGACGGCACCGAGCCCTGGGGTGCTGAGGAGAGGAGTTCCTTCTCAAGGCATCGCTCTCTGTGCCCAGAACAGGAGCTCCCCAAGGGCAGGAGCAAGTCCCCTCTGCCTCAGCCTCCGGGAGCAGGAGCACTCCCTCCATTTCTCATGCACCACCAGATTGCCCCCACCGCCCTGTCCCCCACCGCCCAGTGCTCCCCTCAAGCAGTGCTAGGCTCCCCTGGAGGGGCAGCCCGTGTCTAAGTCACCGTGACATCTCCAGTGCCCGTCACCAGGCCTGGCAGTGTAAGTGAAGACGCTGATACATGAGGAAGGAGGGATGCTACCCACTGCATGCCGGGCCAGAGGGATGGACAGAACTTTTCTTTCTTTTTTTTAAAAAAATATATTTTATTGATTTTTTACAGAGAGGAAGGGAGAGGGATAGAGAGTTAGAAACATCGATGGGAGAGAAACGTCAATCATCTGCCTCCTGCACACCTCCTACTGGGGATGTGCCGGCAACCAAGGTACATGCCCGGAATCGAACCTGAGACCCTTCAGTCCGCAGGCCGATGCTCTATCCACTGAGCAAACCAGTTAGGGTTGGACAGAACTGTTCTTCTCTAAACACCTAAACACCTACCTGGGCCTCTCCTGCCTGGGAATTAAGCTTGGAGCTAAGATGTGTCTCCTCACAGGAAGAACCGGCCCCAAAGAAGGGGCCGCCCGGGGAAGTGGTGAGCAGGTCATCTCCCTGGAGCTGCCAGCCCCCCGCGATGGACAAAGACCTGAAGGCGTAGGTTCCTTCAACTCAGAGGCCTGGAAGGCAAAGCTTGTCTGCATCCGCACAGCCATGTGCATGGCCGGGGCCAGCTGCCCTCCCCGCTCCACAGCAGAAGTTGGCCACCACCATTGAGTTCCTGAGCTGGGAGCCTGGGAAGAGTGAGTGATGACTCAGGGTGCTGCGTGAAGGACTGGGGGAGGCAAGGGTGGCCCCCCTGCAGGAGTGAGGCAGGCAGCCCGGAAGCCAGGCAAGCTCCGAGTGAGTAACTACAGATCCTTTCCTGACTTGCTTGTCGTGCCTGTACTCATGTCACGGAGGATGGCAAGTGACTGCCTCTCTCTTCCCCTCCACCTCGGCACCCACGCCATTCTCAAATCCCGAGGCAAGGTGGGGGTGGGGCAGAGCCTGGGGACCCGTTCCAGGGATCCAGGAGACAGGCCTCAGAACAGCAGATTCCTGGGAGGAGCCCACGCAAGAGGGCATGGGGGGAATAGAGAGCAGGGGGTGGCGCTGCCCCTCCCCAAGCCAGAGCGATTGAGGGGGGATGGGAACAGAGGTCCCATCACTGCTTCCCACCCACCTGTGGATTCTGAAGTCCCTCCGCCCCGCCCGCCATCCAGAAGCCTTCCCATCTCCCCTGACAGGTGAATCACTTGGCTAGCTTCTCCTCGTCAGATCCCCCCTCCCCACCCCCCACCCCTGCCTCCTCAGGGTGGGCCACAGCTGATCCCCCAGGCCTTCAGGATACAGGACTGGGCATTCGGCAACAATCACCTGAAGCGCAGTCCAGGGTAGCCTTGGCTGAGTTTTTTAGGGGTTTGTTTGTTTTCTCTCGCTTCTGATTTTGTGTCAGTGCCTTTCGATAGGTAAGGAAGGGCGGGTCTCCCTCTGACAGAACAAAGAAGTCATTTTCACTGCAAAGGATCTGCAGGAAAATATTCTTCCTCAGGCCCCCCTTCCTTCCTGGGAGCCCGGGAACAGCGTGGGCATCCAGGTGCCCTGCTGTTAGGGGCAGGGGGAGAAATGGAACCGTGGGGACTAGCTATAGTTATAAGAAATGTTAGTCATGCTCTGTTAACCGTGATTGGTTCTGATGAAAGAAGGCATATTCTGACCTGGCTGGGAGCTGTACCCGGGGCCTGGGAGTTAACCTGGGAATTCAGTCCATGCTCCTTACCCGAGAACTGCCTATCATCATGGAAAGATTGACCACCTTGTTGCCCAAACAATGGGGTCCACCCTTTGCAACCCCCAGCCTGAATTTTGCCTGTAATCTTTAACCATTGTACCATTTTTATTCCTTTTGCCTACTTCCCATTGCCTGGAATACCCATTTTTATTCCTCTTGTCTACTTCCCTGTGTAATCTTTGTCCTTCTATCCAATAGAAACAGCAGACTTTTGCGGGGTGGGGAGGAGGTAGAGCAGATTTTAGCGGATGACCATACTGCCGGCATTATTGCCAGCATTATTGCAACAAATGCTCATACATTATTCAACCTTGTCTCTGCTTAAGTGGCTCAAGTAGTGAGCCATTGGCTGCACGCGACGCCCCGCAGACGCCTCTACATTGGCACCGCACACACGCCTTCCGTGTTGTGGCTGCGGGTGCGCGTGGAGTGTGGGGCTCATCTGTTGTCCAGTTTCACTGTCACTCACTCCCGCCGCCTGCAGCCGGCTCTAGCATCCCTGAGCTAAGGACGGGTTCTTGTGGACCGCCCTCCAGAACAAAAGGAGAGGCAACCCACCCCGCACTGGGAGCCTAAGATTCTCCTCCTCCCCACAAGGTCACGTCCCAAAGCGGGGGTGGGGGGATGGGGGGGTGGGGGAGTATCTGGCTCCCTGCTGTCCCCCAATCCTCACCCCTCACCTCGCCCTGTCCTCAGAGAGAGAGCAGAACCTCCACGCCCAGGGGACAAGCACTGATGGTGGGATTTCAGCATGGGTGTGTGTGTGTGTGTGTGTGTGTGTGTGTGTGTGTAGAGAGAGTGGGTTTATGAGAGCCATGGGTTTGCCATTCATCTGGGACTGGAGAACACGGTGCCAGCAGAGGCAATTCCCCGGAATGCGGACATGACCCAGTGTCCTGAGAGCTGAGGCCTGAGAAGAGGGTCTGTCAGCCTCGCAAGGGGGAGCAAAGACCCCTGGCCCCTGAGCCTAAACTGAGCTCCAGAAGTGGGGGTGGCAGAGGATGTGGCTGGGGGTTTTTCCCCCGGGAGGGGTTGAGTCCAAACCGCAGACCCAAGGCCACACACAGTTCCCGTACCTGGGAGGGAGGGGCCTATCTGGAAGGAAGTGAAATTGTGGGGGAGGACAATAGCTGCCCAGGTCCTCCTCCAACAAAGAGGGCGCCCCTGCCTTACCCACCTCTGCGCCCCGGCACAGGGCACCGCGTGGCACACAGCGAGTCATGAATGCCTGTGCGAGGAAGGGAAGGAGGAAGTGGGAAGAGAGGGAGGTGGGAGGGAGGCAGGGAAGGGAGGGAAGGCAGAAAGCAAATGAGCCGAAACTGAGAGGGGCTGGGCCCTCATCCCTTCCGGCTCTTCCCTGATCCCCAACTCCATCCCACCCCCGAAGGTCAGCAGCCCGAGATTCCCCGCGCGCTGTGGGGAGCGAAGCCTGGGCGGGTCCTCGGGGAACCCTGACGCACTCGCTGGTGGCGCCCCCCCCCCCCCATCTGTTTACCATCCACCTGTCCCCTCGACCACCACCAGTCTCGATTGCGTGGTCTCGATTCCTCGGAAAGAAGGCAGACCTGCGCTTGGTCCCCAAGAAGACGCGCTCCTGGCGCAAATCAACTGAGCCCCGAGGACTCGCGGTGGAGGCAGGTCGGCCCGATGCCACCCCGCGGCCGGCCCGCCGAGCCTTGGAAGCGAGGCCCCAGAGGCAGGAGGCCAAGGCCCGGACCTTTCTCTGGACCCGTTTCCTGGGCTGGAAAATAGGGCGGGCAGGCAGGCAGGCAGGAGGAGAGGGAGGAGGTCTCTGGTTGTAGGTCGGTTGCACGGAGCCTGGGCCCGAGCGCTGGGTGCAGACCTTCCCTCCCCGCGTGGAGGCGCTGGAGCTCAGCCCAGCCGCCCTCCGGGGGCGCCCCCGCCGAAATGTGCGAGGGCGCGGACGCGCCGCCTTCACTGCAGTCCGACAGCCGGTGCCCAGTGCGCCCTGCCAGGCCGCTCGGCTCAGGGAAGGCACCGGGGAGCCCAGCGGCGGGCCTCCCTGGCGCCCCGGCTGGCCCTAGCCCGGCCGGGCGGGCGCGCGGGTCAGGTGGGGCTAGTTAAAATGGAGCAAACCGCGCGCCCCACCTCCTCCGACCCGACGCGGGCCGTGCCGCGGGCAGCCGGCAGCCTGGGGAGTAAGAAGCGGCCGGTCCCGACTTGCGGCCCGGCCCGCCCGCACCAGCCCTCCGAGGCGCAGGAGGGGGACGGGGAGGCCGGCGGCGGGGCAGCCAGGAGGTGGCTTTGAAGGTGGACGGGCTCAGCGCCCCGGGGCGGAGCAGAGGGGCGCCCGGAGGGGGCATGGCCGCCAGCCAGAGAAGAGGGAGGGTGGTTAAGGGTCTCGGG
>NW_005871456.1:579432-609920 GCF_000147115.1 Myotis lucifugus | reverse complement strand
AAAAATTTTTTTTACTCCAAAGTTTGTTTGTTGATGGTAATGTGTCTGTATTAGGATTAAGCCATTCTTTGTTTAAGAATAATCGGGATGTAACAATGAGTAGTTTATATAGACGGTGTAGAGAATCTAGCGCTTTTTTCGAGATCCCCGATTGGATGCGGGTCTGTAATCGAGACACGGAGTAAATCAAAAAGACAGTGTGTGATTTAAATCTATTTGCTTGATCAGCTGCCACATTAAAATATGGGGGTGTCCTATAAGAGTTTTCAGTGTGTGGACGGAGGCTGATCAAAGACCAATCCAATATAAACTCCGCACAGTCGAGGTGAGTCCAGGCACGCAGCACGGGGTCTCGCCTCCAGGCTCCGCCTCTGACCGTGTCTGGACCCGAGGGGAGAGGTCCCGGGCGCACCGAGTCCCTCACCGCACCGCCCGGAGCCCGCTCCTCGCGCCGAGTGGGACGCCGGCGGAGGGCAGTGGATGCGAACCGGCGCCACACTCGCCTTCCGTGTTGTGGCTGCGGGTGCGCGTGGAGTGTGGGGCTCAGCTGGGGCCGTGGCCGATTGCAATGGGCGGTCTGGTAGACGGTGGGTGGAAGGGAGGCTGCGTGTGTGCGGTGCCAATGTAGAGGCGTCTGCGGGGCGTTGTGTGTTACGTGGAGGAGTGACGTCTCGGCCCAGATCTAGCGCTGGGGAACCCAGGACCTGGGAAGGCGCTTTGGGGATCGGGTAGGTGACCAGCAGACCTTTCCAGTGCCTTCTCACTGAGCAGAGGTGAAATGTAGGGAGCCAAAGGGGGAAGGTGGTGGGCAATGAGGGGTGGGGGTGTTTACCTCATTGGGCTAGCCACGTGCATGGGGAAGGCTGAGCTGGGAGCATACAGCCAACAAGCGGTGGTCTCCCGCTTCCTGTCGCTTCTGCTTCATCCCCATGGGGATGCGTGTGCCCCTGATGTGTGCCAGCATGCCCCATGTGTGGGTGTGCTCGTGTGTGTCTGTGGGTGGCTCACCTCGGCTGCCAGATCCTAGTTGAGGCAGGAGACACATGGATCATCTCCCTCTAACACCAAGAAAGAGCTCAAGACAATAAATCTACTCAAGCCCATATTACCGATGGGCAAAATGAGGCCCAAAGACACGGGGGCCACACCTGTCCCCTACCGATCCGACCTGGGCTGAGGTTGATTTTTCTCTCTCCCCTACCCCAGGACTTGAGGAATCTGGGATTACTGCTTGTGCAGGGCCTGAAACCCAACTGGGTTCCAGGTCTGGCAACACCAGCTCCAGGTTGCCTGGTGGGTAGGTGCAGTATGTTGATCTAGTCTCTTCTATCTCATGATGACCTCCCTTACTGTACCTCCACCAGGACAGGAATCTGTGTTTCCATCTAGCTGATGTCTTGCACACCCTGGGGACAGGGAGCTCATTGCCTGTCCTGGGAGCAGACCATATGACCATTGACCAGAGCTTCCCCTCCTCCCACTGCCAGCCATGAGACCCACCTCCTGAGCACTCAACGCCCTATCAGGTTCAGGACCGGAAGCCACAGCTCTCGTACCACTTACAGCCCCTCCGTATTATGAAGCCTCCAGACATGACCTACAACCCTTTGGCTCTTACAACCCTGGGCTCCGGCCACTCAAATTCTCCTTGGATGGGCCAGGAATCTTGGGACCACCACTGGCGCCGGTTCCCTCATCCCTGGAGGCTTCTCAGCCCAGGAGAAGAGTGGTTTTAACGAGGCCTTCTATCATGCTAGGTCACGTCTGCCCCCACCGCCTGAGACATCCAAGTCTGGCTCCTCCAATGCCTTCCCTCCCCTGTCTTTCCACATCTTATTCACTTTGTACCCAACACCAGCTCCTCCTCCAGACAGCCTTCCCTGATTGCTCCAGCCCGCTCAGCCCTCCCACCTCTGACCCCACCCTTCGGCCCTCCCCACCTCCCAGCCTGGGCTCTTCTGATCATCCTATGGGATCAAGGGCTGAGGTCTGTCTCCTCCCCTGTCCCCCACAGCCCAGGGCAAGGCTAGGCCCACATAGGGAGGAGAAGGGACTCAGCCAGGACTGAGTGAGGACAGGCTGGAGTGAGAGGCCCTAGTTCCCTTTCTCCCCATCAGCTATTTGCTCCTGCACTGAATGGACATCAGGCAATTCTGCTCCAGCCCGACAGGATTGGGGCGGGGGGGGGGGCCAACGTTATCAGAGCCATAAAGTGGCAGCTGCAAAGTTCAGTTTGAAGGCCCAAGGCCTTATCACGTTTGTTTATGGTGCCCCGACCTCAGCCTGGGAAGGGGAAACCTCTGAACCGCGGGGAAGAAAACTTCCAGTGTCTCAGAGGAGGAAGTCCACCCCAAGGCCACTTGTCAGGCTTCCACTGCCCCTACCCCCCAGACAGCAGGCACAGGGGCTCCTCACTGATAGCAGAACGGCTTTGGGCAATGCCCAGCCGAAAGGTGGGGGGAGGGGTGCCACAGAGGAGGGGCAGACCCAGGCCTTGACCTGGGAAGATTCCCAGGCTGGTGGGGAAGAGCAGAGCTAGTGACCGAGGAAGAAGAGTCCTGGTGGGTGGGGGGTGCAGTCTCCCCAAACCGGGTCTCTGAGAGGAACAGTCAGGGAAGGCTCCCTGGAGGAGTTCCACGAAAGAGGCCAACCTTCCACCTGAAATCATGAAACAGCCTCAGTTGGCTGAGCCAATGGGCCTGACCCCAGAAGAAGGAGAAAGCCCCTAGATCCCCCCAGAGGCTGGAATGGCTCAGGGGTTGGGGGAGGCTTGGCTCCTCTAACTCATCTGTGAGGCAGGTAGCAGGCCACCTGCTCCTGAAGGCCTCACCTCGCCATAGGCATGCTGCCCCAGCCCATCTACTTCTCGGCTTTTAGGGACTATCCACAGCTGCCCAGGCCCTCCAGGGGTCCCCAGGGCAGGTGGGAGTTGTGGAAACGGGGTATACTCATAAGAGGGCCAAACAGTTGGGGGGGGGCGGTGAGACTCCAAACCAATTTAGGGGAGGGCTGGGTGACAGGTGATGGGCTTCCTCACATGGTGGGCATTCTCAGTGGCAGTCCAGCTTGGGCAGCACTGCCACCTGCCCGATCTCCTCACTGCGGTCCCTCTGGCTGTGGATGCAGGAATAGGGCCAGGAGCTAGACAAAGCCCCATCCCTTTCTCCCTGTTCCCTCTTGCTCAACCTCCCAGACTCCAGCCTCCCCTGTGTGACTCCCCTACACAACGCAGTTGTCACTGCACATGGGAAATTGTGCAGTGTTTGAAAACCCTCGCATACCTGAGACACAGTTCAGAAAAAGAGAATGAAACTTGGTTTTTATTTTGGAAATTTTCAAACATGCCTAAATATGTAGAGACTAGCGTAACAAACATGGAAATACCCATTTCTTGCAGTGACATCAGAAAGGTGGCAGCAGATGAATTTCTAGCACTCCTCCCTCCCAATTCCTAGGTTTGTCCATTGTTAGCCTTAACAGTTCATATTTGCATCATTTGTTGTTGTTTTTTGTTTTTTTGGCTGAAGTATTTTTAAGATAAATTATGGACATCATGACCTTTTACCCCAAATTATTTTACAATGAATCTCGAAAACCAAAGGACATTTTTCTCGATAACAGCGGTTCTCAACCTGTGGGTCACGATCCCTTTGGGGGTCGAATGACCCTTTCACAGGGGTCGCCTAAGACCATCGGAAAACACATATATAATTACATATTGTTTTGTGATTAATCGCTACGCTTTAATTATGTTCAATTTGTAACAATGACATTGGGGGTCACCACAACATCTCCGTCTCCACCTCTTCCTTACTGCCCGCTCCACACACGCTAGTTCTCATTCCACTCTCCTACCAGCCAGAGCTCAGCCTCCCAGCGGAAGGTGTGCCTGACAAAATACGGATTTGCAGAGAGGGGAAGGTGCCGACCACTGGCTGAAGGATGTGAAAACACAGGGCAGGGGAGAGAAATGACTGCAGTGGGGGGTGAGGGGAACCGCCAGACTGGAAGCGTCTGCTGGCGCAGCTGCCACTGGTCCATGGGTGGGGCGCTCTGACTGCCTGCGCCGGTGCCGGGCATTCAGGCTGTGGCCAGGCTGGGGGCCCGGGAAGGCCAGTCTGGCACGAGGGGCTGGCCTGGCATTTGGTAGTTGCTGCTAACTTCTTGGTGGTTCCCTAGCGTACTTTACATGTGACCCTCGACACAACCCTGGAAGTCGGCGGTGCTGTCCTTGTCCCCATTTGCAGGTGAGCTGGGATACCTTGCCTGAGGTCACCATCCAGGAAGTGGCAGGCAGTGGCATCCCAGACCCTGTGGACCTAACGGGGTTCTGCTGTCTCCCTAAGAGGAACTGCTTCTTCCAAAGCGCCTGTGGAGGCCGCGTGCTGCCCTGGGCCTTTCAAGATAGTTTTTCATTCGTAAGATGCACAAATACGAAGTGACAGCTCGGGCATTGTCACGCATGTGTGTACCTGTGTAGCCACCACCCAGATCAACTGATGGCACTTCCTCTGGTCCCCCCCAAAGTCTCCCTTGTGCCCCTTCCCACTAAGAGGAGGTCTGATTTCAGCTTCTTCTCGTGCCCTCTGCAAAGCCAGGGTGATTCTCCTCTTTTCTGTGACTTCTACATTCCATGCTCTGCCTTACCTACCCGTGTGCTCCCACCACACTCCCCCCCCCACCCTCTTCTCTTCCCCCTCCCCATCCGCTGCAAGATCTCCATCTCCTTACCAACTCAAACACAAATGCCAAAACGAAGGGGGTAGCCTGGGAAGCTGGGTGATGCTCCCGTGTGCCTTTCTCTCTGGGTCCTCAGCTTTCCCCTGTGACTCCTTGTTGCCCCGTTATTTCAATTGGGGTGGGCTTAAAGAAATATGGGGTATAAGATGGCATTGGGGGAATGGTAAATGAGACCACTCCTGAGCCCCCTACCCTCTACTCCCCAATCACCAGACTCCGCCAACCACCCCCATCCCGGCAGGAAAAAGCCCCCTTATTCACGGTGGCTCCCAGTGCTCGGTGATTTGCATGCAGGAAGTTTTCTCCGGTCTCACCTAATCTAACCTGCTGCATTGTAGTTGCCTCTGGGACCAGCTGCTCCTCAGAAGTGCTCCCCCAGCATACTGCTTCTGTCTCCCTTGACTCCTCCTGCCTGGATGAGGCTGGGGGTTCTGACCCAAGCCTGTGGTCTCAGCCTCCCCTTGAGGGAGCTGGGGATGGCCTACAGCATGTGAGCTGGGCCCTCTCTGTCTTTCTGAGCCCCTAGCGTCTAACAGCTTCAACTCCCAGCACCTTCACCCTCCACAGCCTTTGCCCCAAATCTCAGGAACACCATGTGGAGAGAAGGCAGGGTTTCTCCCAAGCCCCTCGCAGTGGAGATAGAGAGGAGGGCCCCCAGCTGAGCCGATGGAATTAACAAACTTTGGTTAATCCTTGGCCCCAACCGGAGAGTTGGGATTCTCCTGCCAACTTTCTGTCAGTCACCTCCCACATCCAGCCAACTCCATGGCAGGGGACACAGAGGACCAGGACTAAAGAGATGCTGTGGACTCCCTCGCGCTTGCTTAGGTCCCTTCTTCTGGGCTCAGGTTCTCCTGTCATAGAGAAGGTGTTGGAGACCCCGTATGTCCTGAAACTCTCTAGCCTCAACCCAACTGCAAGGCCAGGCTGACTCTAAGCTCTCTTGGGCCTCAGCACAGTAATGGGTGAGGGCTTGGGAAAGCCCTGCTTTCTCTTCTCCACATGGAGCATCAGGAAACAAGTTGAGAGATATAGGCCTTCAACGCATTTTGAAGTGTGGGCTTTGACTCCTAGGAACCATCAGAGATTTGAAGCAGGAGAATGAGGATGGGGATACACATTTTATTAAGATCCCTCAGGTTGTCGGTATTGGGGCTGAAAACTACTGTACCAGTCCAGGCAGGAATTGATGAAGCCTGGCCCCTCCCTGTCAATATCTCCCAACTTGTCTCCTGATACCCCACGGCTCCTTGCTGCAGCCACACAAGGCTTCTTGCAACCTTGAATGTTTTAAGCATTCTCATGCCTCCATGCTTCTGTACACACAGCTCCTACTTTCTGGAATGTTCTTATTTCGCCTCTAATTATCCACTTCCTACACATCCTCAAAGACCCTCCCACCTCTACTACCCATTCTCTATGAAGTCCACACCCCAGCTTATCCTACCCTGGAACCCTTCCATGGATCAGCAGGCTTGCCTGTATCCGGCTGGGAATTTTCCAATTTAGTGTATCTGGATTCCAGAGGGATAATGAGGATGTTTAGAATAGGGAAATAAGTGGAAGAGGAAGTCCAAAGTCTGCCTGCGTTCCTCAGTGATAAAGGCTAGAGGGAGCTGCCTTGGCCCAAAGGGCAATGGTTGACCAGATGGCCCAAGGCGAGATGGTGGAGAAAGATTGATATAGTCCAGACTAATAGTCAGAAATTTTGGTCCCTTCTAGGAATGTCCATTTGCTGGGTGACCTCAGCCCTCTTTGGGTCCCTGTTTCCTCTACCCTTCTCCAGATGGGGCCCAGCACTCAACTACATTTTGGTGAAGTTAGAGCTCATTTCCAAACACCCCCCCCAACTTTATTCAGAGACACCCCAGGATCAGGGTTACTTTGGGGGCTCCTACTTCCCTGTGCAGAAGTGCTCTGTGACTGTGCTCCTGGGGGCAGCAGAACTGGCTGGAGAAGTTGACCCAACATCCTTCCGCCCTACGATGGCGGGCAGAAGTCACCAAGAATCCTCTGAAGCCCTTGGTGATTGGAAAAGAAATGTTATTGGTCAAACAGCCACACCCTAGCTTAAGAGGGCCCAGCAAGCGAGGGCATCCCTTGTCCTGTCCTCAGAGCTCAAGTCTGGACTCTAGGTTACCAAGACAGAAACTCAACTGGCTCAAGTTGTAAAGAAAGGTATTGATTCATGCTGCCGGAAGCAGGGCTGGGTTCAGGCATGGCTGCCCAGGGAAGCCGACCAAGTCAGGAGGGCCCAGTGTTTCTCCATCTCTCTTTTCTGCATTTAGCTGTGTGGCACTCAAAGCCCTACCACATCGTGTTCCACTTGGCAACAAGATGGTAGCAGAAGCTCCAGCCCTTTCATCCCTTGAGGTTTCCAGTCCAGTGGAAAAGAACAAATCCACTTGCCTAATTGGTTAATCCAGAGTCCCAGGAATGAGCGTCCTGGCTTTGACTTGGGCCATGTGCCAGACACTGTGGCCAGGAATACTCTGACTGGCTCAAGTCTGATCCCACGTTGATTCCCTAGAAGAGGGATCATCAGAACCCATGAACTAGGAGAGGGAAAGAAGGTGGTTTCCCAGATGGAGATGAGGACATGGCACCAGAGGAGGGTAAAGGATGGTAGAAGGCAGCAACAATAGATCCACTACCATCCGTGTTGTGGGAGATAAGAGGCAGGAATGGGAAGGAGAGGCAGGCAAGGCTGGGAAGGGGCCAGAAGGCAGACTGAGCCCTGTTGCTGGTGGACAGTGGGACCGAGAAGGGACTTTGGGAACTCCAAGCAAGCAAGATGGCGGGACACAACCTGGAGTGGCCAGTCCCCAGGTTCCTCTTCCAGAGGCCACCTCTGGGATCCATCTGGCCACCCCTCTTCCCAGGCCTGAGCCAGCCACAGATCCCTTAGGACAGAGCATCTGGAGTGTTTCATCTGAACAACCCTATGGGCAAGAGAGGAAGTGCGTGACGCCAAAGAGGGATCACAGTGCATTTCCTTGGAAGTCTCATATCCTTTCTTTGAAAGTTATACAAATAACGTCATCCTCTCCATAACAGATCCGTGTTACTTTCAATGTGCCAAGTTTTAAATGACTGACCAGCTAATGTCTTTACTCCAATTGTCTGGTAAAGTGAATGGTACAAGATGGAAGCCAAGGTCACTGTGGCTCCAGGCCCGTGGCACGTGGGCGAGTGAGATCTGGATGTGGGGGAGTCTGAAAGACATCCTGGACAAGGAGGCTTTCCCTCGCACCTGGGCGTGGTCAGCTGTGGTGCTATACTGGGAAAGTCGGGGACCTCTGTGACAATGAGGCTCCACCAAGCCTTCAACAGGGGATGAGAGCCATTGAGGGGGAAGGGACTCAGCCGTGTGGCCCTTGGGCACTGAGTGGTCAGGCTTCAGCTTGAACCGCCCCCCTCCCTACAGCAGTGGAGAGCTAGCTCACTGGCACCCAGGGCACTTATCCCTCAGGGCGGTCAACTCACTTAGAACAGTGGTCAAAGTCACACCCTGGGTGCCTACTGGCTAGATGGAGACCCTCTTAAAGAAAGGAAATAAGGGGGAACTCCTCCAATCTGTGTCTTCCCACTACAAGAACCCTTTCAGCCCTAACCGGTTTGGCTCAGTGGATAGAGCGTCGGCCTTGCAGACTGAAGGGTCCCAGGTTCGATTCCGGTCAAGGGCATGTACCTTGGTTGCGGGCTCGATCCCCAATAGGGGGTGTGCAGGAGGCAGCTGATCGATGTTTCTAACTCTCTATTCCTCTTCCCTTCCTCGCTGTAAAAAAATCAATAAAATATATATTTTTTTAAAAAGAACCCTTTCAGTCATCAGGGGAGGTAGTTAAGGCCCATTTAGCCTACAGGGAAACTGAGGCCTTGTCCCCTGGCGGCGAGGACAAGCTGGAAGAAACACTGAGAATCTGATTCTGGCACAGCCTTGCTGGACTCTCCCCCGATGCCCTGTTTGGGACTGTGACATTCTCCTCCCTAAGCAGAAATGAGGAAGCTGATACGGGGTTCCCAGGGGCAGCAGCCACTTCCCTAAAGCCAAAGAGACAGGCAGAAGCTGCCACCAGCCCAGCAGTTCCTCCCTGGAGGCCTTCACCCGCCCTTCCCCACCCAACGGCTCCCCAGACCTGAATTTTCTGGCTGTTCCTAGGCATCCATCACCCCTACTTACATGTTGGCTCCAGTGCCAATGTTCCACTGGCACACAGGTCTGGCCCCACCCCTGATCCCCAGGTAGGGTGCAGGGGAGTGGACGGGAGGGGATGAGGAAGCTCAAGCTTCTCCCCGCCTTCCAGAGGCAGAGGAGGCCTGGTGGGTGGCAAGCCATCCTGGGAGGGCTTCCCTTACTTCCTTAACCTCCCCACCCCCACCCCCAGCAGTAGGTCTGACTTAGCTTGAATTATTCAAAAGCTAAGAGGGAGGCAGTTGAGGTCTGGCAACGAGGGCTAGTGTGCCCTCCCTAGCTGGTGACCTGGGGACTGAGCACCTAGAATGGGGACAGGCGGGAAGATGCAGCCAGGCTCCTGGATTCCTCCAGGTCTGGCTCCAGGACCAGGAGGCCAGGGTCCAGCCCCTGTAGTGAGGTAGCACTAGCCGGGCCCCGCCCGTCAGAGGGACTGTGGTCGGGACGGAGGACTCCCAGCGCGCCCGCCAAGCTGGACAATGGCAGAGTCCGTGGGCCAGCTCTGGGCTCCAAGGAGAGGCCCTCTCACCTGTGTGGGCCGTGCTACCCTCAAAGAGACACAGCTGTTATAACCACAGCACGGTTGGGGAGCCACCAGGAAGCCATGACAGGGTCCTCAAGGCAGACCAAGCTTTGGGGACAATGAGCACATTTGGGGTAAGATCCAGGTCAGGGTCAGGCCTCGGTCTGGGGTGAGGATCGGGATTGAGTCGAGGTTGGGATTGGGGTTCAGACTGGAACTCGGGTCAGTCCAGTAACCAGGCCTTACTTGCTTGACCCATGTTCCTGGGAGTTTGTGGATGGGATGTGGGCCATGGACAAGGCTGACGGTCCCTTCCCTGTCTCTGTCCCGCAGAGCGGCTGGGACTGGGCCAATGTGAGGGATATGTGTGACTACTTGCAAATGATGAAGGTGGAGCGCAGGCAGTGCCTGGAGGAGGCCGAGCTGGAAAATGAAACAGCAGGTGAGCCCCCCGTCCCCCCCCCGTAGGAAGAGGGGTGCTGCAGACCCCCAAGGAGCTCCAGTTCTCACAGTGCAAGCCCAGATCCATATCACACTCATTGTATAGTGTTGGAGGAAGCAGCACCATGGGGCTGCTGGTTGGTGAGGAGAGGATGCTGGGAAAAGCTGGGGAGCCAGACAAAGAAAGATGGTGCCAACAGACCTCCATGTTCCCATCACTCATCCCAAGTCTGGGGAGCTCCCAGCTGTTACCTAAGGAGAGTATACAAATTGGGGTTCAGAAAAGTGAGTGCAGCCAGCTCTGCACTCGGAGGTCCATACCCCTCTTCCCCAGGAAAAGTGGGGTGATGTCTTCCTGGCTCCCCAGTCCCCTGCCGCCTCTGAGGCTGACAATTATGTGACCCCTCCGGGTCCTTCCTTCTTGGACCTGGTGCCCAGGCTCTCTGCCTCCTGCACCATCAGTGAGTGTGAGTAGCCTTGCCGATAGCTTTCACCCCCCCCCCCCCCCGCTCAAGGAGGGGTGGCCTCCTGTCTCCTCAGCCCCTGAGACTAAGCCTGGGTCCAGGGGTACTGCCCACTGCCAATGCTCCCACCGGGACATGGAGGCGGGGCCAGGCCACCGACAGGCCCCAGCAGTATGATCTGGATCGTGGACAGCTCAGAGAGGCCGGGACCCCAGACTCTAGGCCCCGCTGCATCCCTCCCAGGCCCCAAAGGCCGGCCACCCTCGTGATCCTGATGAGGTCACTGCTGGCACAGAGTGCCTGTCAGGTGCAACCAACACCCTGTCGCCAGGCAGCCAGCTAGGAATCCAGAGGAGGGCAGGTATGGGTCAGCGGGCAGTGAGCCTGCCCGTGACCTTGTGTGGGGCTCTGCGCATGTTCCGGCAGTGGCAGGTGCAGGTGTGTGCTCCCGGCCTGTGTCTGCCTGGTTCTGTTTCTGTGCCTCTGGGGTCTGAGCTCCATGTCTGACTCGGAGTGTCTTTGTGTGTCAGAGCGTGTGTCTGTGTAGCCTGGATGTGCCCAGATGTATTTGCCTGGTGTGCTGTGTGTGTGTGTGTGTGTGTGTGTGTGTGTCAGTGTGAATGTCTGTGATACACTATCATGTCTATGCATATGTGTCCAAGTCATGTCTCTGTACCTGTGTTTACTTGTGTCTGGTCTTTCCGGGTCCAAGTAAGCATACATGTATGTATGTTTGCATGTGTGTCTGTGGGTCTGTGTGTCTGGGAGTGCTTGTCAGTGAGTGTGTCTCTCTCTGTGCACACAGATCTATGAAATGACCTGGCAGAGGTCCCCACTCTGCCTCACCATCCCCCACCCCAGGCTCCTGGTTGATCTTTCTTTCCTGTTAGGTGGCAGCCCCCAGCAGGCGCACACAGCCAGCCTGGGCCCTGTGTCTCTGTGGGCCTGGTGACACGTGGTGGGACCTGAGGGGTCTCCCTGGGTGGACACACAGAAAATATGTCCAGGCCCAGCCCAGGACAACGGGCCTCCAGATGCCCGGCATTTTCTTGGCCGTCACCTCTTCTCTGCTTCCAGACCCTGCTGCCTCCTGCAGGAACCCTCCCCACCACCACCACCACACCCCCCCTGCCGGCCTCTCTTCCCTGGCTCCCGTGCCCCGCCCACTGGCCTGTGCCCAGCACAGTTCACCGCCCAGCCTGGTGGCACTGAGAGTCCTTGAGGCCAAATGTGACCTCCCTAAGGACAGGGCCTGGTCTCCCTCCTCTGTGCTGCCTCTGGTGGAGGCGGAGCCCAGTGCCGTCAGGGAGGCTAAACAGAGCCCCACAGAGAAAATTCCCCAGAGAATCAGCATGGAGCCACTCAGCACAGGGGAGCAAGAGGTTTGCAGGAGAGGGAGCATGTGAACAGGCTACCCCACTCGCCCCTGGGCTAGTTCCCTCGTTGCTGTGTGCCTCAGTAACTCATCTCTAAAATGGGAGGACTAACTAAGTCATTCATTGAAAGGTGGGGGGAAGAGCTCCTCCCATTTACAAAGGCTCCAGGAGTGTTGACTGATATTATTAATGGTCTTGCACAGCCAGCAGGATTTGACTGGCCCTACGTGGCCGCCAGAGAGGTTGGCACAGGAAGGAAGGAGGGACTGGGAACCAGTGAGGACAGAAGCCTCAGGACAGGGTGGGGCAGAAGTTCTAGGATCCCAGAGGAAGGCAGGCTGTGCTCCTGGGCCAGCCCTTGGGTGTCCTCTCAGGTGTCCTCAGGTGTCCTCAGGCCTCAGCGGCAGCTACCATTGGCTGCTGCAGGCCTGGAAGGTACTCCTCCCCGCTGCCCTGCCCTCCGAGTCCCGAGGCTCCTCCTCGAGTGGGGACATCCTTCCACCTTTTCTTCCCAGGCCCCCTTCTTGGGAACTCGGGAACCTTCGGACTTGGGCTGGGCTGGGCTTGGCTCAGCTGGCGTTGACTTTGGCTCAGGGGTTGGGTTTCCTGAACAAAGCTATGGGACTGGCAGGGTTGCAAAGAGACAATTAAACCTCCCTCGGGGGAGGGGATCCAGAGGAGTCCTAGTCCCTGAGAGGCGCCTAACCCCTGAACAGGCAAACCCATGGCATTTGCATCTGCCTATTAAAGTAGACTCCTCCAGACCCCACTGTGCACCCCTCGCCCCCAGGACCCGGGCTAGTACACAGCCTGTGATGCAGGATTTCCTCTGAACTCACCCCGACCACCACCCCCATCATGTTTCACAATTTCGCTGAGTTGGGGGCATCGTGTTGCTTTGTGAGTTGTATGAAGGCTCCTCAAGAACTAGCTGAACCCCAATATACCCATCACCCCAACGTAAGCAACTCCTCTTTAAAAATATATTGTCCATAAAAATATAATGCCTCCTTTACTATTATAAAATGAAATTCAGGACACATATTATTCATTTTTTTACTTTTTATTTTTTTATTAATATATACATATATTTATTGATTTCAGAGAGGAAGGGAGAGGGAAAGAGAAATAGAAACATCAATGATGAGAGAGAATCATTGATTGGCTGCCTCCTGCACACACCCTACTAGAGATCAAACCCACAACCTGGGCATGTGCCCTTGACCAGAATAGAACCGGACCCTTCAGTCCGCAGGCCTACGCTCTATCCACTGAGCTAAACCAACTAGGGCCACACATTCATTTTTTTAAGAAATGATGTTCTAATTGTAACATAAAAGAAGAAAGGAAAGGAATTTATAATTAAATACTCTCTAACAAAGCCAGGCCTGATCCCACTGGAAGATAAGAAGATTGGACCTATAAATATAACCTCAGGGGATGGGAGGCTATGGATGGAGGTTGGTATATAGCCGGTGGTTGCCTCCCTGGCTCCGATGTCAAGGGCAGCATTGCTGTAGGGAACATGCTTTTCCAAAACATTAAACAACTTTCAGTAAAATCCAGAACGCGCCAAAGCCCAGCCTTCTCTCCCTTTACTCAGTAGTTGCACTCCGGGAAAACTGTGCATGTAACACGTGCCATAAATACTTTGTGTTTGTATGGGAAATGGAGTGAGTCCAAGCTCTGGTCATTGCAACAGGATTTCACCGACGCAGGGCCCAGTGGCTCACTTGATAGTCTTTTTTTTTTTTTTAATATATTTCTTTATTGATTTCAGAGGAAGGGAGAAGGAGAGAGAGATAGAAACATCAATGATGAGAGAGAATCATTGATCGGCTGCTGCCTCCTGCACACCCCCTACTGGGGATGGAACCTGCAACCCAGGCATATGCCCTTGGCCGGAATCGAACCTGGGACCCCTCAGTCCGCAGGCTGACGCTCTATCCACTGAGCCAAGCCAGCCAGGGCTCACTTGATAGTCTTGCAGAAGCTCTGCAATTCATCGTTGTGCAGGGCCACGCTGGAGCTGGTGCCTGCCCATCAAATGCAGGGTGAGACCCCCAACCTGCAACAAAGAAATCCCCCACGACTGTCCAAAATACCCACAGGGCGCTCTGCCCCTCGCTGAGGACCGTGGAGCTGTAGTCTGCCTCCTCCTTGCGCCCTGTCAGGTCGGGCCCTGCACAGCCTGGGCGGGGGTGGGCCTCCCCTCTCAGACCACAGGCTCCTCGAGGTGGGAGCCTGGAGGAGGAGGAGGAAGAAGAGTGGCTGGAGGCACCTGGTGGCCATGCTGACCCATGTGTCCCCTGCCGTTACCCCACAGGCTGCAGCAGGATGTGGGACAACATCACCTGCTGGCCAGCCACCCCTCGGGGCCAGGTGGTCGTCATGGCCTGTCCCCTCATCTACAGGTTATTCTACCCTCTTCAAGGTAAGAGCCCTGGATTCAAGTGAGGGAGCTGGGTGGCACAAGTGGCGTGGACTAGAGTGGAGTCTCACCTCCCAGGGAAATGAGAAGGAAAGGGAGAGGGTCAAAGGGTCTGGGGCAATCAGGGCGCCTTCCTGGAAGAGGATGCTCTGGCACTAGGTCTTTGAAGAACTTACGAGATTTGATTTAACTCTTCACATAAAGATAACCATGTGGGAAGGGCTCACTAAATATTTGCTCAGCAATTAATAACTGATTGACTGACAGGTACTTGATTAAACCATGGCTCCCGTGTTCCGTTGTCCCGGTCTGCACTTGATTCAGTCTTTCGCTGCCTGGAGCCAGTGCCCTCTCCGGCTCCATGAAATCACCGCATGGCCTTGCTTACACACCTCGTCGTGTTCTGCTTAAATGAATGTTCACATACAAGGGAGAAAGAGAAGGGAGCCTCTTGAGGAAGTGGGCTTTCTTGCTAGTGAATAGTTAAAGAGGCTGACCTCGTAATGTGGTCCGTCAGCTATCCTTCCATTCCGTGAATGTTCATTCAGCACCTACTAACGTGCCCAGCACTGGCTAGACCAACATGCGGTGACGGGGGGCAGAAGACAGCCACCCCGTCATCCCACAGGGGGCTAAAGCTCTAGTTCAGCGGTTCTCAACCTGTGGGTCGCGACCCCTTTGGCTGTGAACGACCCTTTCACAGGGGTCGCCTAAGACCATCCTGCATATCAGATATTTACATGACGATTCATAACAGTAGCAACATTACAGTGATGAAGTAGCAACGAAAATAATGTTATGGTTGGGTCACCACATGAGGAACTGTATTTAAAGGGCCAGAAGGTTGAGAACCAGTGCTCTAGTTGGAGAGACATTGAGCAAGAAAACAGACACACGTGTCCTAAATGGTAAATGGTGCCAGGAGGGGGAAGGGGGGAGGGGGAAGGGGTGCAACGTAAAGCAGATGTTCAGGGACAGGAACTGAAGACCTGGAGTGTATGGGGAGCCGCCACGCAAAGATCCCGTTGTGGGAGCATCTGGAGAGAATCAACATCGGTGGGACAAGGTGGACTGGAGCGGCGGCGGCAGGGAGGACGTAGGGAGGAGCAGAACCTAGATATGGATTCGAAGGGTGCGCACAAAGACTCTGGGCACCTCTCACTCAGGGTGGCCTTGCCCTCTCTGGACCGCAGTCTCCCTGTTTGTAAAGTAGGCATGGGAGGTGGACCAAGTGGCTTCCTGGGGACAGGCCAGTTTTGGTCCCCAGTGGTGTGCCCTCAGCCGTGACGGAGAGACCCCGAGGCCCTCCCTGCAGAATCTGGGAGCGATCACAGGCGTGTCATATTCCAGATGGCACCCACCCAGCCCAGCACTCCTCCAGGGGAGCCCAGCCCGGGGCAGGTGGGAGATGAGTTACTCCCCCAGGTCCCATCAGCGCAGCCTGGCACCCAGCCTTCTCTTGGATCCCTGGAAGCGCCTACTAATGACGTTCCTTCCTGACACCCGCTAATTGCATTCCTCCTGCCGGCTCTTCCTTCTGGCCCTGCTGGGATTATCGAAGCAGCTCCTTCACTTGAGAACCTGGACTGCAGCCCACCATCTGACTAATCCCAAGACCGCCCGCCCCCCGGGGGGGCCCACGCGGTGCCTTTGTGCGGAGGAGAAAAGAGCTGCCCTTCCTCAGACAGAGCCAGCCTCTCACAGACCCACCCAGTGGCCAGCTGAGTATAAAGGAAAACAGCCCCGTCCCCATCAGCCAGGTGCCCACCCGGTGCAGTGAGCAGCCTGCTCAGCTCTCCTTGGCTGTGCAAGTGCCTCTGAGGATGACAGAGAGAAGTAGGAGACAGGGGTAGGGGCCGGGAATGTAAAGGAAACAGGGTGTGCTTTCCTGGGCAACTAGGTGAAGAAGGTGTGAGCAGCTGGCCTGAAGTTCCAAAGAGGGAAGTTCGTGAGGAAGGGAAGTGCAGGGAGGGGTGATGCCAACGCCAGCTCCTGGGGTACCAGGACCCGGGAAGACGTGTTCTCCCTGGAAGGGTTGGAAGGGACCTGGTTCTACAATGACAGCTGAAGAGACCTTGCGGAAGATAAAGATTGCGGAGGGTCCGAAAGAAGTCATTTTCCCAAACGGGGTCAGAGTACCTGGGTGGGGGTGGGCCACTCATTGAAGCGCCAAAGTGTTCCGGGGGGCCCAGTCCTTTAAGTCGTGGTCTGCGTGCCTTTACTCTGGTTTTTACCTTCAACTCTTTGAAGAGCCTCTTTTAGTGTGATGGCTATTTTGGTTGAAAACACTCAAGTCTGTGTTAAGGGGGTCTACAGGACACCTCCTCCCCTCGCCCCGCCCCCAACATCCTGAAGCTGCCTGGAGCCCCAGGATCCACATGCTTCAGCCCCAAGATCCTGCTGTGCTGTGCTGTGCTGCTTGAATCCCCTCGCACATGCCTTTGCCTGGGCAGGTTCCCCTGCCGGGAACTCCCTGCTTCTCCATTTATGTGGATTATAGATCGGCACCATTATCAGGTGTCCCCCAGCCACGCCTGCCTCCTGCCTCACCTGTGGTTCCTCGCCTGAGCCCCACCAGGTGTGGGAGGAAACCCAGGCCCGTAGGCCCAGGCAGGCTGGCCTGGGAACAGTGGCCAGGTCAGAGGGCTGCTGTCTGGACCCACAGGACAAAGCAGTCATCTGCCACACCAGGCCCTGTGACAAGGGTCAGCATTTAGCTCATGGCAAGGGCCAGGGATCATTCAGAGAGCCAAGGATCCAGGCTACCTGGGACAAGGATCAGAGCTTACATTGCACCTGGGGTCAGGTTCAGACATGACAAGGGGCAGGGCTGAGCCCAGGAATGCCCTGGCAGCCGGGGGGAGCAGGGGAAGGTGGGGAGAGGGAAGGCTTCTCCCTGCCCCAGGTTCCCCCATGATGCCCTGGGGTCTAGGTGGGAGTCTGACACAGCAGAGATTCACGGGTGTAGGGCTGAGGGCAGAGACAGCCAGGCCCCATGCCTACTCCACGGGCCTGCCCCTCCCCTGGCCTCAACCTCTCTCCTCCCCCAAGGCCACAACGTGAGCCGCAGATGTACAGCCGCAGATGTACAGACAAGGGCTGGACAGAACTGGAGCCTGCCCCCTACCCCATTGCCTGTGACTCAGAACCATATTTGGAACAGAGTTCCTACCCCACCCACCCCATCCCCGCCCCCGCTCCTTCCACTCTCTCCCACCAAGGGGTGGAGGTTGTGGCCCCTCCCTCACCAGGCGCCCCCTCCCTCACCAGGCGCCCCCTCCCTCGCCAGGCCTGCCTTTCCAGGGGCCTGCCTTTCCAGGGGCTTGTCCCCTGGCTTCCCCTGATGAGGGTGCTTTCATGAGGATGACTCAGAGCAGCAAAAGCTGAAGCCGCACCCCCGGGCCAGGCCACCCATTGCCTGGTGGGACCTTGCTCCAGCCCTGGACATGACAAGGGAGGGAGATTCCATCCTCCCTGTCACATGGGGAAGGAAAACAAGGAGCAGATCCTGGAGGGAACCAACTGTCAGTCAGGGACGGGGACAGGACCACCCCTCAGTCCCAGGACAGGGATCTGCCCCAGAGCGGGGGAAGCATAGGTGGTCACTGTCAGGGGCCAGGCAGGGACACGGATGGGGAGCTGGGGTGGAACTGGAGTCCTCAGCTAGCAGCCCTCGCTGCTTTGGTGTGTGAACCCCTGTGTGTGTCTCTGTATGTCTGTGATGACACCTGTCCCGCCCCCAGACACCCTTCTCAGATAGAGCCCCAAATGTGAAATCACCCACAGCGTCTTCTTGGCCTTCTCCATGCCCGCCGTGCCTCCCTCCCCACACAGAGGGAAGTCCTGGGGTGGGGTCTGAAGGGCAAGCAGTCTTGGTTCCGAGGCTGCCAAGCCCAGAGTTGGCACAGAGGGGGTGCCAGACCATGACTGAAGAATACAGGGACAGATGGAACATGTGAGGTTTTTTCTCTCTCTCCTTCCCTGACATTTCCCATGAAGGAGCAGAGGGCGATTACAGTCAACCCCCACCCTGGAGGCAGTCCTGTCTCCAGACTGGGATGTCATGGGTCTGGGTTCTGAAGAGGGCAGCTCAGCTGCCCTTGGGAGCCCTGGGCTTCAGCCTCCTCTGCCAAGCAGGGATGGGCAGGCAGGATGTGTAGGGCGCCCCACCCCTGCCAGTACCCCTAGGTGCGTTCACCCCAATCCCCACCGAAGATCCTCACCACCTCCCTCTACCAGCACCAGAATAGGTTCTACTTTTCCATGAAGACCGGCTACACCATCGGCTACGGCCTGTCCCTCACCTCCCTTCTGGTCGCCATGGTCATCTTGAGCCTGTTCAGGTAAGGTCCAGCCTCCTCTATCCTAGCCTGGTCCCCACAGGATGGCTTTGCACCTGGGGGTAGGGGACCGGAGGGCAGGGCCTCTGCTCTGCACTGAGACACCTGGAGGCTGAGGCCTTGGAGGCCCGGCTGCACACGGTCGGTTGGTCGGTCAGTCGGGGAAGGGATGCCTGGGACAGGGCCCCCGTTTGGGGCAGGACCAGCACTTGGGCCATGTGTTCTTTCCTCCGTACCCTTTGCTCAGAGCACTGACAGTGTTGGGTGGGGGTCCGAGGCCCCTTCGGCCTCCCAGCTCTGCCCATGTCACACAGGAAACTCCACTGCACACGGAACTACATCCACATGCACCTCTCATGTCCTTCATCCTGAGGGCAGCCTCCGTCTTCATCAAGGACCTGATCCTCTTCAACAGCAGCCCGTCAGAAGACTGCTCCGAGTCCTGGGTGAGGACCTGGCCACCGCCCTGTCTCTTCCCCCTTCTCTCTCTCTCTCTCTCTCTCTCTCTCTCTCTCTCTCTCTCTCTCTCCTTTCTCCTCTTTTTCTCTCCATGGATGGCCAACCCCCTAGCAGCTTGTTGAATCCCACTCCTCTCCCCACAATGGGAGATGGTGCCCAGCCATCTGGGGCTTCGAAGACCTGCCCCCACCAATGAGAAACGTCTCTCCTTGATGGGAAATAAACTTCATGGCCAGAGCCCACAGCCGCCGTCTCACATCTGTCCTAACTCCCCATGTGACTTTAGGAAACTCCCTGCCTCAGTTCCCCCATCTGTACAAGGACTTCCAAGCTTGCTTCCAGCTCTACCCTCTGCCATCGGCAAACCCGGGCTCTGCTCACCACGCCACCCTTCCTACGCCCCCTTTCCACGTGGAGCCAGTCCAGACACACACAGCCCCCGTCTCCTGTGCTCCCCGCCATCAGTAAGTCCGGGTGCTTCCTCGAGAAGAGAAATTAACAGAGCGTCTAAGAATGCATTGCTGTCACTGAGGGGTCCATCTGCAGGTGATTCTGAGCTCAGGAGTGTCCTCGAGCTGGGACAGAGAGCCGGAGACCAGCCCCGGCTCCCACCCCTGCCCCAACTCCATGAGTGATGGCAGACACCGCGCATGGTTTCAGGGGAGAGCAGTACCTTCTCCCCAGAGTTCATCTGTGCCCGTGGAATCTCAGGCATCTCGACAAGGGGAAGGAAAAGCCCAGGGGAGCCACCCTGGCCATTCCCAGAGCTCCTCAGAGGACCCAGACATATGCAGTTTCAGTGCAGAGCCTGGGGAGCTGCCTGCAGCCGCCAGCTCACTGGTTAAGGGTAATTGTGGAGCCTGGCTTCCCGACTCATTAGCAGCTCCGTGAAGCTTTTCGAAGGCTAGACAAACGCACATAAATGGTCCTATTAAAGAGCTGAGTTATTCTCGTAAAACAAGTGTACAACGGAAGGTAGGCAAGTGTACAACAGGAGGGTAGACTGTTCTCTGAGGATGTTTCAAAGCCAAGGGCACAGGAAGGAAGAGTGGGAACCTGCGTTCCAGATACTGGGAGGAATAGATGCTAGAGGGCTTCCTGGAGGAGGTGGCTTTAAGCTCTGGCTCACAGGTGGGTGGGCTTGATCTGAAATGGGAGACTGCTTCTAGGACAGCACAGGAGGCCTTCTTTTTTTACAGAGAAGAAGGGAGAGGGATAGAGAGTTAGAAACATCAATGAGAGAGATCGATCAGCTGCCTCCTGCACGCCCCCCAGAGGGATGTGCCCGCAACCAAGGTACATGCCCTTGACCGGAATCAAACCTGGGACCCTTCAGTCCGCAGGCCGACGCTCTATCCACTGAGCCAAACCGGTTCGGCAAGGAGACCTTCTAATCAACCCAGAGCCCCTGCTTTCCCTCCTCAGGAGTGACCTGTAACTCCCCTATTGTCCTCACCTACCTGCCATTGTCCTCACCTACCTGGGGAACCCATTCTTTCACCAGCTCCTCTGGCCCCCAGGAGGAATAGCCATCCCTCTCTTCTCCATTTTTTCCTCATTTCTCCTCCCCCCTCCACTTCTCTCTTTTCAGTCCCCATCTCTCCTCAACACTCATATCTGGGCCTACTCCACAGCCCAGAGCTCACATCCCCACACATTCAATGGATTCTTGCAAATGGGAGCAAGAATTGCCCTCACACCTCTTCCACCTTCAATCCTAATTGGAATATGAATGGGGGAGGGATGTTTAAGTGGATGAGTAAGTAGATGGATGGCTGAGTAAATAGGTGTGTGGATGACTGAGTAGGTGGAAGGACAGGTGGATAAAGTAAGAAAAAGAAAGGATAGATAATGTTAGAGGGGTAGGTGGGTAGATAGGTTGAGCAGGTTGATAGGGAGATAGATGAATGAATAGATAGATGGTTCGATATCTGGGTTGGTAGTAGATGGCTAGTAGGTGAGTAGGTAGATAGATGAATGGATAGATAGGTGAGTGTGTGGATGGATTGATAGATGGAAAGTGAATAGATGGTGGATGACTGCATGGATGGTAGATGGATAGATAGATGGGCGAGTTGGTAATGGATGTCTAGTGGGTGAATAAGTAGATAAATGGATAGGTAGGAAGAGGCATGGTTGGATGGGTAGGTGGTGGATAGATAAATAGATAAGAGGATAAATTGCTAGGATAATTAAAACACAAGTTTATTCCAAAGCATCAGATGATCTCACATCAAGGATAATTGGAAAACCACTGAGTATATTTTTAAGGGGATAAGAACAGAGATTAAGTCAGCTGTACAGCAACTGTGTCAACCCAGACAGAGCTGTGGGCAGATGGGGGCCGCCGCTAGCCCCAGTGAGACCCCTCTTCTGCTCCTTCCCTGCAGGTGGGCTGTAAGGCCGCTGTGGTCTTATTCCAATACTGTGTCATGAGCAACTTCTTCTGGCTGCTGGTGGAGGGCCTGTACCTGCACACCCTGCTTGTAGTCTCCTTCTTCTCCGAGCGGAAGTACTTCTGGTGGTACATGCTCATCGGCTGGGGTATGGTTCTGGGGAGGGTGACCAGGCTGGGGACATAGGGGACGAGGCTTGGGGAGCTTACAAAGGGGCAGGTACTGACCCAGCCTGCAATCCTAAGTCTTGCTGGACTGTAGGTCCTGCCTGCAAGTCTCTAGCCAAGGGTTGATAAAAGTCTCCTAAATGTGTGACCCAGGGCAGGTGCCCTGAGGCTGTGCCAGGGCTGGGCTGTGGGACAGACAGGTTCTAGGAACACTTTCCACCACCCCTTCAGCCTTGAAACACAGGGCTGAAAAAGACTCTCCCTGTAGGTGGGCACAGCCCCTCAGACACACAGTTTCAATCCTCAATGGAGCACAATGAACAACCAATGCAACCATACGGGGCAGCCCTAGTAACCCACCTGTTCTCTCTCCCTTCCTCTCTCTGGTTCTTCCTCCGTAATCTCTCCCTCATGCCCTCTCTCCCTGACTCCCATGCCCTCTCCTCTCTTTCTCCTTCGGCCCTGACAGGGGTGCCCAGCATATTCACCATGGTGTGGACCATCACCAGGATCCATTTTGAGGATTATGGGTGAGCTGTCACCCTACCTCCTCCTCCTGGCGGCCATCCCTTGGGTCACATCCCTGGGTGGGATGAGGGGGGCTTGGGAGCGACAGACTCTGGGTCCATGCCTCTGGGGACAATGGGAGAACTGCTGACCATCTCTCTGGCTGAGGACAATCTCTCATTCTCCCTTACCATCCCTTGCCCAGATGCTGGGACTCCGTCGGTACCTCACGATTGTGGTGGATCCTAAAGGCCCCCGTCCTCACCTCCATCTTGGTAAGACCTCCTCCCACCACTCAGAGATGGGGAAACGGAGGCCCAGGTTGGGTAGTCAACTTGCTTCAGGTCACACAGGAAATTCCAAGTCTAGGTCAGAACTGAAACCTAGGCTTCCCAATGTCTAACGCAGTGTTGCCGCCTTCCCTCTCCCCACTACCTCCCCAAGGCCTTAGGGATCATTTTTCCTCTAGAGTAGAGAAGAAGGATTGGGAGGCCCAGGCCGTAGGGATGGGAAGTAGAGTTCCCAGATGACTTGCCCCAAAGAGGGAAGAGCTAGGGGACAGGTAAGACGGAAGGGCAGGAAGGCTCTAGGGATGAGACGGGCCCTCCGCCCAGGGAGCTGGATAATCTTCTCTCTCTGACTACCCATCCTTGGCCTACCACCACCAGGTGAACTTCATCCTATTTGTTCGCATCATCCGAATCCTGGTTCAGAAACTGCAGACCCCAAATGTCGGGAAGAGTGACAAAAGCCCGTACTCGTGAGTGTGCCGCCAGTGCCCTGGCTCTCCCAGGATCCCCATGCCCCGTCCTCAGAGCATCCCGTGTCTCCTGTATGTCCCCCTCCAGAGTCACCAAAAGCCACGTTGCTCTTGCCCACCTCTACCCCATGGCCTGGCTCAGTCCACAAGTGTCCTCTGCCCCAGCCCCACCGGTCCAGGCTCATGAGTCCCACGTCTGCTTCTCCTGCAGTCACCTTCCCTGGCAGGTGATCGGACCCAGGTACGAATCTGCTGCCTCGCCAAGGTGCTGGAGAAGACA
Organism: Myotis lucifugus; assembly: GCF_000147115.1. Classification (NCBI taxonomy): domain Eukaryota; kingdom Metazoa; phylum Chordata; class Mammalia; order Chiroptera; family Vespertilionidae; genus Myotis; species Myotis lucifugus. The sequence continues at coordinate 586,841 of NW_005871456.1, read as the reverse complement.
GTAGATAACCTGTGTCTTGTCCACACTGAGTGCCCAGTCCCTGGCATGTGATTGGCAGAGAAAAGGGGCCAATAAATGCAGTTAGTGAATGCCCTAGGGAGCCTCCAACCTACCAACAACACAGCCATATTCAGGACTCAGGACTTGCCAGTAATAATAACAACATCTGCAGTTCACATGCCAGGCATGTGCCAGGGGTTTCCATTCATCATCTCATTGCACCCCACTGCCCCCTATAAACTGCTCCTGTTTTACAAGTGAGGATACTGACACACACTCTCTCCTCTCAAAGGTTTGGGAGGATGCCGCATGGCAGGGGGAGGGCACCGTGTCCATGGGACAGCGGTCATGCTCCTGGCTTAGCAGGGTGTGAGGGCTGTCCCCTGTGCCGGGAAGGACTGGAGAAACAGGCAGGTTCTCGTGAGAACAATGGGCTTGAAGACAGAACAAAAGAAACAAGAAAAGGGTGTCTGTGGGCAGGTGAGTAGGCATCTGCATGCCCACAGATGGGAACAGGAGATTATCACCGCTGCACAGACTAGACACAAGCCTGGGCATTCTGCAAGGGCCTTCTAGTCCTGGGATTCTAGAACGTTCTTGGCCTGGCTTCTCTTTGGGGGAGTCTGTGCTGCGGTTTTAAGGTTCCCGGCTAGAACGTCCTGAGCTGCTGGAGTGAGGATTCTATTTTGGACTCCTGTGATCTCAGGGATGAGACTGAGATAGGCATGCCTAGGGTGTCCGCTTTCTCTCCTGCTGGGTGCGGGGGCGGAGCCTCTCCCAGTTGTTGAAGGGAAGGCCCTGCAGGGGGTGGCCGTCTGCCAAGGGGTAGGACCTCAGGCCTGCCCACGCTCACTCTACTTTTGTCTGTGGGCCTTGTTTTTCCCAACATTCAACTACTCAAAAGGGCTTGAATCCGAGGCAAAGAGAGCTGGTCATTGCCAGGTCCACGTGGGTGAGATGGAAACCGAACAGCTGTCGGCAGGCAGAGGGGCGGGGGACGGATAGGAGATGGAGCTCCCTGAGCAGGGCTGTCAGCTCCCACTCTCCACCTCCCCATAAGCCTTCACTCTAAAGAGAGCTTCCATCTGTCAGCCTCAGCGGGCCAAGGAGGGGTGGGCAGCGCTCGGGATCTTGGCAAGGCTGGGAACCAGGTCCAGGAAGGAATGGGAGAGGCAAGGCCAGTTTCCCTGCCCCCGGTTTGCTGTGGGGCCTCGGGCCGGGGACTAGGCTCCCCTGGGCTGACCGCCAAGGCAGGACAGAGAAACACAGAGACCCCTCCACTACTCAGACCTCTCCCAGGAGAGAACTGGTCTCATGGAGCCATTGTACTTCATAGCACCTAAAGCACTTCTCAGTCTACAGTGGGTCCGCTGTCTATAATTTGACCATGTGGAGCGTACACTTACCCCATTGTACAGATTGAGGGAAACTGAGGCCAGGAGAGGGAGTCTGGTTATCCTGTTGCCTGAGAACTTCTCCCCATTGGCTGCCACAGAGGCTGGAATCCCACCATCATGCATCGTCCTCGGGGCTCAGCACTGGCCCTCCTTTCCACTCTTCCAGAAGGATGAGGACAGAGGGGTTTCTTTCTCCCTCGTGCTTCCCTCCAGACTAGGAGGGCTGGGGCCTGAGGGCATAGACACCTCAGATATGGACCAGGACCAGGACCAGAGGCGGACATCACAGTCAGGGGGCCAGAGTTCTTCCTCGCACACCCTGGTTGCTGTCCCCATCTTCTTGGGGAGGCCTGTCGTGTCCACATGTACGGACACACCGACTCACTGCCTGCCCCTCCCTGCCCCCAGGAGGCTGGCCAAGTCCACCCTGCTGCTGATCCCCCTGTTTGGGATGCACTACACCGTGTTTGCCTTCTTCCCCGACAACTTCAACGCTGAAGTGAAAATGATCTTTGATCTCGTCCTGGGGTCTTTCCAGGTAGGAATTGTTGACTTACGGCTGCCTTCTCCTCTGGGCTGGAAGGGAATTCGACCTGGGGCCTCCGCCCCTTGCCACTGGATTCCAGTCTTTTCACTGTAATAAGTATTGATTAAGCACCTGCTGTGTACTTAGCCTTTTGCTTAACCAGGAGAACACGGGGCCGGGGGCTGGGCAGGGCTAGGGGCCCCTGTGGTCGGCCCAACTCACCTCCCTGTTCCCTTCCTCCCAGGGTTTTCTGGTGGCTGTCCTCTACTGCTTCCTCAATGGCGAGGTGAGCCTCCCCGTGCCCCCCCCCCCCCCCCGCCCAGACCTTGGGGTCCAGGGTCCAGAAACGCTGGTGGGGTAGGAGCAGAGCGAGGACAGGTTAAACCTCACTACTCCAAGTGTGGTCCTCAGACTAGTAACTCAATGGCGGCATCTAAGACCTAGTTAAGAATGCTGATTGCTGGGCCCACTCCAGACCTGCTGGCTTCGGGTCTGCATTTTCAGTAAACGCAGAGTGTGACAAGGGCCTGTTCAGGGGCTGTGTGCAGAGTGAGAGGAGAGGGTGGGGGCAGCAAGTGAAGGCTGCGTTACAGTGAAGCCCTGGTTACAAAGCGCAGAAGTCCGTTTGGATGAGCTCCGGTGGTCTGGAGGGCAGGGATGGAGCCATCCCTCTCCATCCCCGGACTGCATTCTCTGATCCTCTCTGCCTCCCTCCTCCCCTACTCCAAGGCCTTGATTTGACCTTGGCCCCCAGCGTCCCAACTCTGTATCCCCAAAGGGAGCATCGGGGTCCCTCAATTTAGACTCCCCAGGAGGCTTTGTGGGTGTGACCACCCTCCCTTCTCCCAGGTGCAGGCAGAGCTGCGGCGGAAGTGGCGGCGCTGGGACCTACAGGGCGTCTTGGGCCTGGGCCCCAAATACCAGCACCCACCCGGAGGCAGCAGCAGCAACGGGGTGACCTGCAGCACACAGGTCTCCTTGCTGACCCGCGTCAGCCCGGGCGCGCGCCGCTCCTCCAGCTTCCAGGCCGAGGACTCCGTGGTCTGACCGCCAGGCACCCAGGGGCGCAGGGAGGCTCCACCTGCCCGCACCCACCGGCCCGCCCTCCCGGGCGACACTGGGGACAGAGGCCTACGGGGCGAGTAGCCCCAGCCCTGGGCTCGGAGGCTGTCCTGGCCCCCAGGTCACTGTCCAGAAGCCCTGGCGCCGGCCTGGGGAGAGGGAGGTGTTTCTAAGCAAGCCGGAGCCCCAAGAGGTGCACCCTGGAAGGTGTGGGGTGGAGCTCAGTCATCAGACTCCTCCCCCAAAGGCTCTCTCCCAATCAATGGAAGGAAATTTGCATACTCAAGTGACTCCGCCCCCCCTCGTGACCAGTCGAGGGCGGCAACTACCCAGGCCAATACAGTGGGAACATGGTTGACAAAGGCTTTGCACGCCCCCATCCCCAAAGGTCCCCCGACACCACCACCTCATCAGTGCCTGAAGTTCCAACCTTGCTGTCAGCTTCCTTTGGGTTAAGTATCACCATTCAAGCATCTCTCTGAGGATGCGGTCCCCTCCCCCAGTGCCCTCTTAGCTGCCAAGTCCTGGAGGGAAGCGATGCAGTTGTGATGCGGAGTTCTGGTTTGGGGAGCACAGCTGTCTTCAGAGTCTCTGCCGAAGTGGGGTGGTCCCAGGATGATGACAACAATTCGAGGGGCTGCCACCAACCGTACCCATCCCCATGGGTTGTGGGAGCTGCCCTCAGCTGCCTACCTACAAGCCAACTGTGAGAACTAGGCTCAGAGATGTGCACTCGTGGGTCCCCTCAGTCCTCACATCAACCCAGCAAGGTGGGAATGACTGTCCCTGTTTCACAGATCAGGAAGCGGAGCCTCACAGAGCAGGAACCTGGCCTTGTCACGCAGCGGGATTTGAACTCAGATCTGGCTGACAGGAAAGGGAAAGCACAGACTTCTTACTGCTGCCTTTTATATCTTATAACATGCTGGATCCTCTTGTTATTTGTTTCACCACTCGTTATTGCCACCATCCCTGGAACCCCAACCCCATCCCACCTGACCCTCCCTGGCGTGTGGCTGTGGCTGAGGAGTCCTCTGGCCCATGTGTCATCTACACAACAGCCTGGTGGTCATGGCATCGTGTGTCTGCTCTGCACCTCTGTGGTCCCATGGCTTCCTGCCCACACCACAGCCGGAAGACCCTCATTTGTGCAATAATAAATGTTGTGTTGGATTGGCTTGGTTTCCCTGGTGGTCGATGTTCCTGTGTGACCTAAAATGGGGACTAGCTTCCAACTTGCTGCCATCTGTCCCCATTGGGAGGAGGGGTACACTGAAGCCAGAAGCTACCACCCCTCTGACTTTGGGCAGCAATGCCTGCCATGGGAGAAGCACGCAGTTCTAAGGGTCTTGGACTGACATTTCACGGAGAGGTATTCTCTCTTCTGAGTGTGAAGAAGTTATACCAGGTCTTCATTGTGTCCTTCCAGCCCCAAAGAGACAGTTCTATTGGATCAATACAAAACAGCTAACAGAGCTGCCCGCAGCCCCGGAAATGGTTAGGTGTGAGCATTTCCCAGGCCGCATCCATTCCTGCAGACAAGGGGCCCATGGGGTATGAGATGGCCGTGTTGCTATTGCCAGTATTCAGCCAAGAGGAGGAAGATAGAGGACAGAACAAATGTCACCAAAACAAGTGAGTGAGCCCTAGCCGGTCTTGCTCAATGGATAGCGCATCAGCCCACAAACTGAAGAGTTACAGGTTCGATTGCAGTCAAGGGCACGTACCCCCCAATGCAGGCTCCATCCCCAGCCCTGGTTGGGTGTGTGTGGGAGGCAACCAGTCATTATGTTTCTCTCAGTGTGTCTCTCCCCCTCCCTTCCACTCTCTAAAAATCAGTGCTAAAATATCCTCAGGTGAGGAGTAACCCAAAAAAGTGAGTGAGCAGAGGCAATACCACTAACAGAAAGGTTCCGGCGGTTCTCAACCTGTGGGTCACGACCCTTTCATAGGGATTGCCTAAGACCATCGGAAAACACATATATAATTACATATTGTTTTTGTGATGAATCACTATGCTTTAATTATGTTCAATTTGTAACAATGAAATTGGGGGTCACCACCACATGAGGAACTGTATTAAAGGGTCGCGGCATTAGGAAGGTGGAGAACCACTGGTAGACAGAGGCAGTAGGGTGAGGTGGATGATGTCAGTCAGCAAGCGATGTCTCCAAAGCCATTGCCTGAGTTGACCTCCTTGGCCTCCACTTTCTACAAACTTACAAGGAGGTGTCTTGCTGCAGGAGCAGGAGAGGGATGCCAAGTTGGTAAAAAAAGAGAAAAAAAGGCCAGAATGGGCTGGCAAAGGCTTAGATCTGCCTGCAAGGCTCCTTCCAAGCCCTGGGCTACTCAGTGCCATCCCAGGACTCATCAAGGACGGACCAGCCCAGCACCCAGAGGCCCAGAGGCCCCAGTCAGGGGCGGTCAGGCCAGGGAGAGTGCCTGTAAGCTTAGAGCAAGGCAGCCCCAGGCAAATACCCTTTGGTCCGTGGTCCAGCATGTCCAGGAGTAGCAAACCCTCTCCGTCTAGATCCGCACTCCGTGCCTGCCCTGTGCATGGCAGCTGTAGGTCAGAGAAGGAGGCAGCGCCCAGCTTGAGTGCCTGGCCTGCTGGAGAGAGAGTTCTCAGCACCCTCTCTCCCCTCCCCCTGCCTAGGCCAACCATGGTGACCACCAATAAGGTGCGGGTCAGGTGGGGAGAGCTGGGCTCAGGCGTTTGGGACACTTGGGACTTGCTCCATTCCTCCCTGTCCCCCACCCCTGTACTCCAAGGCACTGAGACGAGGGATGGGGAACAGGCGGTATGTCCATGCTCCTCTCACCCAGCTGGGGTATGTCGCTCACTCTCTCTGGTTTCCTTCCTTCTCCTCCCGACTGGGGACTCCCTGCACTGGCTCCAGAGACCTTACCCACCCCATTCTGCTCAGTAAGGTCTAGAAGACTGGCCCTAGTCTTTTAGTCCTGATTCTGGGCCTCAGTTTCTCCACCTGCATAATCGGGGAGGGTGCTGGATGGCTTAGCTTTGTTTCCGGCTAAGACTTGGGTGGCTAATGAGGAGGAGCCTGGCCAGAGCCTCTGCCACCTGCTTTGTCCTCTGGGCTCAGGGGGAAGAGAGCAGCTGGAGGGGCGCTCCAAGCATCTAGGGGCCAAGGGAGAGCCAGAGGATGAAGGCTGTGCAGAGAACGAGGTCAGAGAATGAGGGATGAGCTCAGGCTGGTAGAAGAGGGGAGGGGAGGGGGGGAAACAGAAATGGGAGGAGCCAACAGATCCTAGAAGCCAAGTGTTTGCAGAGGGAAGGGCAGCACCAGCACCCCACCTCCAGATAAGGAACCCCACCAGCTGACTGAGGGGTGTAAAGACCAGGAGGCCCACAGACTAAGCTGAACCCAGCCTCGCCAGGGCTTAAAATCCCCCATTAGTGAGTCATGGCTTTAGGGTAAGGGGAGAGCCCTGAGGAGAGGAGCCGAGTTATCAGTCAGGAGGGTGGAAAGGGAATGAAACACAGAGAGACCCAAGATGGGGCAAAACAGGGGGACAGAGGTGGGCTCCTGCCCTGAGAAGAGGCAGCAGGTGAGCAGCCCAGGGGTGGCTTTCAGGAAGAAGGAGAAGCTGAAACTCTGTCTTGGGCTGGCACAGGCCATAGGCGGACATCCAAGCTGCCTATGAGGTAGGGGTGGAGTGGGGCTGACCACACAAAGAATTTCTCCTGCACCCCCTCTTCCCTCCAGCTCTAGGGGCCCCTCCTGCCTTGCAGGGCACTTATCAAGCCAGACCAGCTCATCTCTATCGCCACCTGGTGGGTACCTCAAGGACTTCCCCAAGGTTGGCTTAGGTCCCCAAACACCTGGGAGGCCAGATGACACCAGGGGCAGGCCTCTCTCGCCTCAGCTCCATTTCAGAGTGAGATAGAAGAGGAGGAGATGGGGAGGCGACAGGCCTGGTGACGCCAAGGATCCAGGAGACCAGAGCCTGGCCCTTGGACCCAGGCCCCTGACCACCGTGGCACACAGACCCCAGCTGGGTTCCCCGCAGGCTCGGCCCTCGCCCTTGACCAAGCTCTGACCCAGTCCTTGTAGACAAAAGCCAGTTAACTCAGGGGGTCACCTCCTGGGAAGACAAGTGCAAAGGGTCTCCCACCATCCTGGCGGAGAGGGCCACCGTCGCCTTGATGGCCAAGGGTGACATGTGGCTGGTTCCTGCCACTCCAGGGAGGGCAGCCAGTCTGCCATCAAAGTGGATTGGGAGCAGCTTCCCAGGTGAGGTGACATCGGGAGGTGACGTCTCTGAGAGCTGGGTAGGAGTCCGTGGGTCCCAAGGGCGTGTGATGAGCGCAAGGAACACCTGAGTCCAGGTGAGCAGGTGCTGGGGCCCTTTGCAGCAGGAGCCCAGTGCAGGCTTCTTCAGTGAGGCCAGAGGAAGAGGGT
>NW_005871456.1:554768-577425 GCF_000147115.1 Myotis lucifugus | reverse complement strand
AGAGTGAGACAGAAACACCTATGTGAAAGCAGAAAAAGGATTGGCTGTCTCTTGCATGTGCCCTGACCGGGAATCGAAACGGCAACCTTTTGGTGCATGGGATGATGCTCAACCGACTGAGCCACACTGGCCAGAGCAATCAGGATTTTAAACCATGTACGTCAGAGCTGGGGCTCAGACACCTTGAGAGCCAGGTCAGAACGTGCAGGCCCCTGCCCCTGCAGCAGCAGCCAGGACAGCCTGTGAGGACACCCCTGCACTAGGGGCTGTGGGCCTCGGTGTGTCCGCCTCTCCCCTAGGGACCCCAGAGCTCAGGCGACTGGCAGGGGATGCCTGCCTGGACACGGGGAGCCCTGTGTCTTGGACCCTCCATCGCAGCAGTGACCTGGGCCCACAGACTCCATCAGGGCGTGGGTGGGGACCCAGAGGTCCCCCCACCTCCCCAGCTCAGTGTCCTCGGTGCCAAGTGATAGAGAACAGGCAGCTCTTGAAAAAACTAATATTTACTCTTCAAATGGGAGCTGGCACAGGCTGTTTCCTGCGACTGGCGTCGGGCTCGCCCGTGGGATGGACACACAGGAGCCACTCCGGGAGATGGGCAGATGCCCCACGGGCACCGGCATCCAGGATGAGACAATGTCCTCGAGGTGGGGACAGCGTGTTCCAAGGCGCCGTCCCACGCAGCATGGCTCTGCTTGCGCACCTTCAGGGCGGAGCCCTGTGAGCGAGTTCATCCCCGAGCTGGCCCGTGTCCCTTGCCCCTGGCCCCTGCTCGGATCCCTGGGGCCTCAGAGAATGTGCCTGGAACAACCGCTTGGGTTCGTGGTGGTCCTGGTCCCTTCACCCCGTCCAACTCCACCCGCTTCGGCTTTGCTTCCCCAGGCTCACTTGGCTGTGGGGCCAGAACAGGCTATTTCTGGGGCGGGAAGAAGGCCTGGCCTCGGGGCACCTCCGTCCCCTGCAGCTGTGTCCTGATCCCTGTGAGAGCCCATCAACTCGTGGCCTCACGTGGGAAAGAGTCTCCGCCAGGAAACTACTTGTCAGACAGCCTGAATCTTGGAAGCAGCGAGTCCCCAGTGGCCAGGGCCAGCTCCCTCCCGCCTGCTTTTCCCTCTGGAGTCCCCTCCTCCCTGCTCTCCCTGCCCCGTGGCTTCCAGAAGCCCTCCCTGACCACTATAGCCCTGACCTCGGCTTCGGTTCCCATCCCTGACACCGCTGAAGCAGCCCTGGAGGCGCAAACACTCTGGCAGCATGTGGGGGGCAGGTGTAGAGCCCCCAAAGGCAGGCCTTCTTGGCCTCATGGAGTTGGCAGGCCTGGGCACACCCAGGGCAAGCTCTCCAGGGGCAAGGCAGGCCACTGGCTCTCCCAGGGCCCTCAGGAACTGACTGACCACTGACCCTCTTTTATTAATTCCTCATCATCTCTAGACCTAACTCCCATGCTCCTGGTCCTGTGTAGGCAATCGTTCAAATGCATTAAACAAGTATATTTTTATTTATTTATTTTTTAATCCTCACCTGAGGACATGCTTAGAGAGAGGAAGTGGGGAAGGGAGATGAGAAAGAGAGAGAGAGAGAGAGAGAGAGAGAGAGAGAGAGAGAGAGAGAGAGAGAGAAAGGGAGAGAAACATTGATGTGAGAAAGAAACATCGTTCTATTGCCTTCTGTATATGTGCCCCAACCTGGGATGGAATCTGCAACCCAGGTATGTGCCCTGATCAGGAATCAAACCCGCACCTTTCGGTGCATGGAACAACACTCAACCGAGTCACTCCAGCTGGGCTGAACATGTATCTTTTAAAATACATTCTTACAAAATATTTTATTATTTTGTGTGCAATACATCTAATCATAAAATGTTATTTTTCACTCAACTTAATGTTTTGAAGCTCCATCCACATCCTATGTTACATGTAAACCTGGCACTTCTGCCTGTTGCGTGGTGCAAACTAGGTGTCCATGATCGGCACACAGATGCTTTCTGCCAACACAAATGATGCTTCGGGAAACACTTATCTTCATACATGTCCCCTTAAGGATCTGTGTAAGAATTTGCCAGAGATATAAAACCAGGAGTGAAGTTCCCAAAAGGCATGTACACAACTGCATTTGGGTAGGCAGCTGTATCAGTCAGCCTGAGCCGCCATAACAAAGACCACAGACTGGGTAGATCGAAGAATAGGAATTTATTTTCTCAGCCCTGGCGGCTAGAAGTCAGAGACCAAGATGTTGGCAGGTTGGTTTCTCCTGAGGCCTCTCTCCTTGGCTTGCAGACGGCCACCTTCTCCCTGTGTTTTCCCATGGTCTTCTCTCTGTACACGTCCGTGTCCTAATCTCTTCTTTTTCTTGTTGTTGTTTTGTTAATCCTCACCGGAGGATATTTTTTCCATTCATTTTTAGAGAGAGTAGAAGGGAGGAGAAACAGAGAGAGACACTGATTGGTTGCCTCCGACACAGGCCCCAACCATTGCCAGGGACCAAAGCTTGCAACTGATGTACATGCCCCTGGGACCATTCAGTCTGTGGGCTGACGCTCTAACCACTGAAAAGCCAGCCCTCCTGGCGCAGAAAGGGCACCCTATGTGGGCCAAGATTGCTTTTTCTGTGTGGGTGCTGCCAAGTGGGAGACAGCACCTCGTTCCCAGCCTGGGCACACCCAGGGCAAGCTCTCCAGGGGCAATGCAGGCCCCTGGCTCTCCGAGGGCCCTCAGGAACTGACCTGAGGGGAAGGGGCTCGGGGGCTACACTGGACTGGCTCCCTAGGATGGGCCTCAACTTCCCCAACCCGCGCAACGACAAGGGGATTGAGCCAGATGGTGTCGAAAGGCTCTGCCAACGCCGAACCTCAGAACTCAAAAACTCAGATGTTTATTTTGGACGCCTTTGGCCTCCTCTGAAAGATTCCGTGCAGGACAGATGGCGGAGGGAAGCTCGGAGCGTGCATTTCCCCACGTGCCTGGAGCCTGATCAGGAGAGGTGGGCGCCTTGCTTCCTTTCTGGGAATTTTATCAGCTGCCCAGGAGGACCTCGGCCCAAGGGCCCAGTCCTGAAGACTGGCTGGCAGCTGCGCCTCCTGGTGGCCATCTCGAGATGGGGCTGGTCTTGGGAGATAACTCACACCATCACCCTGGGAGTGGACCGGAGCCCGGAGCCAGGAGCCCAGGGCGGGGAAGTGGCTGTAAGGCAGGGGCAGCACCTGCAGGAAGGCAGGCCTTCCCGCCCCCAGGGCAGCACTGCGACTGCTTTTCTGGTTTCCAAGGTCTTTCCGCAGCCAGAGTCTGGGATTAGGGCTGAAGACTCTTGGGGTCCTTGCACCTGCCTAGACTCCACTGGACAAGAGGACCTGAATTTTCCTTCTCACAACTCACCCCCCTCCATTGTGCCGGGCCCAGGAAAGTGGGCCCATAACTCAGAATCTTTCACACAAATACAGACACACGAGTTAATAAGCACCTTGGATTTATTCTCCCCCCACGCCTGAAGCCACCTCGTTTAATGTACATATACACAGTATATAATGCCATACAACATTCTCCACATACATGAACACAAGTTTAGGCTTCACTGCTGTGCGGAAGTTTGTTAAAAGTACCCATCATTTGGTCAAAATAGGTCTTTGTTATTACATGGAAACGGTAAGCATTCAAAAGGAATATGTGAATTGTGGTTGCCCTGGCCCAGTCAGCCTCCGTCGTTCATGCTCTTAATAGAAAAGTCCATTAAACAAAACAGAATCCTGGGGGTCATGTGAATAACGCATTAAACACTACTTCTGAAGCAACCCCAGGATCACACAGGTGTAAAGGGGAGGGAAGGTCATATGTACCAAGCACAGGTTGGAGGGACAGAATGGATTTGGTAAGTTTACCCTAAATACAAGGCGCTTGTGGGCAACAGCCCCGCCGTCGGTACACACAGCCAGATGTTTCCATATCCGGCCATTCCCAGATTTCACTGACAAGCCCGTTTCCACAGGTTCCCTGCCAATGACGTTGCCCCAGCAACAGAATTTGACATCACTGCTCCCACACGGGAAACGCAGAGCGCTCCTCGTTGGGGGGCAGACCTTGAGGTTTGGTCTCTGGGTCTCTAGGACAGGTCTCAGCCACAACCAGCAGACTCCCCCGCCCTTCCGCCCCCCTGAATCCTGGAGGACCCAAAACCCATGGTGCCAAGGGCTCTGAGCCTGGAAGGCAGGGGCCAGGTCCAGGGGGTGGAAGAGAGGCCGCTACCTTTCTGGGTACTACCTCACATGGCAGTACCACAAAATGCCCCTTTTTGTAAAGGCCAGAAGACAGAGCTGTGCTGCGCCGCCTGAAGCAGGCACAGAATCTCTGTGCAGCGCGTGAACTCAAAGCCGTCCTGCCCATGAGGGATGGGTTCGCCCAGCATCCTCCTCCGCTGCGCTTTTGTCCTCAGGAGAGCACGCCAGGGGAGAGGCTGAGGTTATCACATCTCCCGGATGAGGACACTGGGGCCGGCGGGCAGTGACTCACCCACTGTGGTGCCGCTTCCCCAGCCTCACCCCTCACGGCACACCTGCTCTCTCCTGCTCCTCCTCTACGAACACGCAGGGCACAGGCGGAGCTCCCCGGCACCTGGGCAGGACTCCGTGCAGAACAATGGAATGTGAACCGTCAGAGCGGGGCACGCGTCTGGTCGCAGCCATTACCCCCATCCCTGCCGGTCCTCAGGCCTCGCCTGTGTTGACTGAGCCAGCGGCGGGCTCTCTGAGGGCCACCTGTCCTCCAGTTACAATGAGCGGCCGACTCCTTTGAGGAATGACCAATGGCAGCCCTGGATGGAGGTGCAACCCACAGCCTCCCCATGCCAAGGGGCAGCTGCCGTCTTCCAGCAGACAGAGAGCCCCCAGCTCTGATCCCTCACCCCCTGCTTCCCGCGCCCCAAATGGCCAGCCTGGCTGGTGGTCGTCTATGACGCTGAGCAGTGCTCACCACCAAAGCGATGCTTCCCTCCGAGACCAGACCCCCAGGAGCGTGCTGAAGCCCCTTGGGGTACACAGCCTGCGCCCTCTCTGAAGCTCCTGTACGTACCCTACCAGTTACAATGAAAGGTGCCTTTCCCACCCCTCCAGGGTCCAGGGTCAGCCTCTGTGGCCGGGGCTGGAGTGGGGGGCAGAGGTGGAGAGGAGGGGAGAACTGGAGAAGGGCGTCTGGGAAAAGAATGGAGCTCAAGGTGAGGTTGATAGAAATGATGAAATGATGATTCAATGTTTTCGTTTCAGCACTCCTCCAAACACCCTTCTCACAGCCCTCAAAGACCTTTAAAATGCTCGGCCCTGACTCAGTGCCTGTCAACAGCGTTCCCATTCCTCCTGCCACAGGCAGAGGGGCCTCTAGTACCAGAGGGAATCCCACCCCAAAGGTGCCGACTAGCTCCACTCAGGAAAAGGACCGCCCGGAAGGGTCCTGGTCACAGCCAGGCTCGCCGGGGGCACGGAAAGCAACAGAGTCCCCGTGCCTCCCCCACGGCACCCAGGGGAAGGGGAAACCCTGCTCGGGAGCCCGAGCCGCATTCCCGCCGGGACACTCGACAGGACACAACACTGACGCTCCTGATCTTGCAGCAGCTGATACCAGAAGGCACTTGTGAGGTTTCATTTCATCTTGTCCCAGACCTCATCCTGTGTGTGTGTGTGGGGGGGGGCGGGGGGGGGCCCAAAACTTCAGGCCTGGACCAAGTCACCCCTGAGCTGGTTTTGGCCTTGGACGAAATCTCCAGTCCTTCTTTCCTATCAGCAGTTTCTCCCTCCAGTGGGCTGAGGCCTCTCTCAGCTGGATTTCAGTTAAACAGTGTGTGTGTGTGTGTGTGTGTGTGTGTGTGTGTGTGGGTGGTCATGCGTTTGTACTGCTTGGCTGGTCCTCTTCTCCCTTTAACTTGCAAAAGGAAACCTCAAACCCCAAGACCACAGTCACTCAAGTGTGGAGACCATGACGGCTAATGCAGGGAGCACTCCCAAGAGGGGGACCCCTCAGCACAGCCTGCAATGCTTGCTGGGGCACTCCCAGGAGGGGGACCCCTCAGCACAGCCTGCAATGCTTGCTGGGGTGTTCCCAGGAGGGGGACCCCTCAGCACAGTCTGCAATGCTTGCTGGGCGTTCCCAGGAGGGGGACCCCTCAGCACAGTCTGCAATGCTTGCTGGGGCACTCCCAGGAGGGGGACCCCTCAGCACAGTCTGCAATGCTTGCTGGGCGTTCCCAGGAGGGGGACCCCTCAGCACAGTCTGCAATGCTTGCTGGGGTGTTCCCAGGAGGGGGACCCCTCAGCACAGCCTGTAATGCTTGCTGGAGTGTTCCCAGCAGGGGGACCCCTCAGCACAGCCTGCAATGCTTGCTGGGGCACTCCCAGGAGGGGGACCCCTCAGCACAGCCTGTAATGCTTGCTGGAGTGTTCCCAGCAGGGGGACCCCTCAGCACAGCCTGTAATGCTTGCTGGAGTGTTCCCAGCAGGGGGACCCCTCAGCACAGCCTGCAATGCTTGCTGGGGCACTCCCAGGAGGGGGACCCCTCAGCACAGCCTGCAATGCTTGCTGGGGTGTTCCCAGGAGGGGGACCCCTCAGCACAGCCTGCAATGCTTGCTGGGACGTTCCCAGGAGGGGGACCCCTCAGCACAGTCTGCAATGCTGGCTGGAAGTGGGTCACGGGCTCAGACGCTCAAGGCCTCTGGGGCTCGGGGCTGCAGGGCAAGCACATGGGCTCGAAAAGAAAACAAGTCATTCATAAGCTGCTCTACCAACTTTTACAGCTTCTTTGTGCTTCTACCATAGAAGGATCTGTCGCGCCTCCTTGGCTTCCCCCTCTATTTCACCATCTCCTCAAAACGATCTCCCAGAAAGGCTGACCATTCACCTGCTGGAAGTGCCAGAATTCTGCAGACCCAAAACCAATAGAGAGACAACGCTGAGGTTTCCATCGGAGGGTGTTGCCAGTAGGACTTTCATATCCAGATATTTTATTTGAGTAAAAATAGAAAATTCCATTATAAGAAAATAAAATCACTCTGGCAACAGTTCCACAACAGTTCCCAGCCACATACACTTGTTTTTCTTAAAGTGATACCAAGGTGGCTCAGTAGCAACACACCACCAGGAATAACCAAGGACGGCAAATCCACTGAAACAATATCCCTGCTTTCTCCTGTGCGCAATACCTCTTGCACTGCTTTTCAACTTATAAAAACTACCAAAATAGGATTTTTTTTAACTTATCAAGACTACATAATTCCACTCAAAGTATCCCATACAACTGTGGCTGAGCTATTCGGATCCCAGGCTTCTACCAACAACAATCTAGGGGCAGCTTCCAAACTGGCCCCTGGATGGCACTAGACAAGCTAAGATCGGACTCAGAGCCAGGTTTTGGGGGAACGATGATCACTCAGTATTTGGACAGTGAGATAAAGAAAAGGTTTTCTGAGCACAGGGTTAATTCTATATTTGTCAAGTTTTTAAAAAGTTAACACCTACTTAACTCTTATTCATAAAAAATGAGGCCCTTGATCCAACTAAGGTGACTGGGAAAGGCAGAGAGGAGTGATTAATTTGGGAGGTCTTCTGGGAACAGGTACACAGAGTCGAGGGTTCATCATTAAAATGACAGGCCCCAGCTGCCACGTGCAAGGCTGCCGGCAGCAGCCTCTCCCACCAGCGTCCGAAAAGTGCGCCTGTGGGAATCCGTGTGGCTCCCCTGCTCCAGTTCCAGACCCGCAGCAAGGAATCTTGCTCAATTAATTTTTTAAAATATTCAGATATGCCCTGCACATACATACAAAACATGGCCGTACCCACACTGTCCCACCACCATACAAGGTTATATTTATAAATTAAATAAACTGAGCTTTCTTAACCATTTTCTCAGCTTAAGTCTGTCCTTACCCTAAATGTAGATAAGTTCAATTTATATCCAAAATATATTTAACTGTTCTAAAAGTATCCTATTGATAACTATCCTGTTATCAAAAATGTAAACAAAATTTATGTTGCTTAATTCATGAACCATATTTTTCAGTTTTTAATTCACCCTGTACTGACCCTCAAAAAACCTAATCAAGTCACATTTAGACTAAAACGCTGATATGGATTTGAACGCGGTTCCTCAGAGACCACTGCCTATCACTAAACTAGCACTACTGAATCTAGGGGTTTATTGCATCATTCGGTTTAAAAGACCAGAAGAATTCCCTTCTGGTCTTCCGATACGCTCTGTCTGAATTCAGCCCAGCGTCTGCCGTCCTAGGTAAACGTGTCCAACTGGAGAGCCGGCAGCAACGCTCAGCTCGAAACGGGCCTGGGCATCGAGCGACCCCATGCCTCCACTGCACCTGTCCGAAGTCCCCACTCTCGCTCGGTCCCGTCTGGTCCAAATGAACTTCAAGGATGGAAACTGGAGGTGAAGTCGAGAAGCCAAAAGGGAAACACAGATGACCCTCATGAGAAAGAGGAAGGGCCCGTTCCTCACACTCCACAGTCAGCCGGCTTCTCCTGGAGCTGCCTCGTCAGTATCTGGTGCGAAGACAGGGAAGCCACGCCCACGTGGAAGAGGATCTGCCAGAGGTTCCTCAGCCCGTGCAGGTACGCGTTGCCCAGGCAAATAAAGAGCAGCATCAGCACCACCTTCGTCGTCCTGGCTGGACTGTAGACCAGGTACAGGTAACACTGAAATGACAGCAGGAGGGGAGGTCCAATCGGGCAGTGAAATGGCCCCGGGCCAGATGCAAGATTCACTTCTCACACCTGCCACGTGCGTCATTTCACCCACGTTAGCTTATTACACTGAACTCATCACACTGAGGCTGCCACTCGCTGGGTAAGTCACTGTTCACCACTGGCGGGAAGTGGAGATTCGGAAGAGAGAAGGAAAGTGAAACAGATATCACAGGAGGAATCAGAACATCGCACTCCTGAAAGAAGCTTAGGAAATACAGACAGAAATGCAGAGGAAGAAGAGAGGGGGGTCAGGGGCACACAGCCAGGCCAGGACACCCGACAAGCCTGACTGGCCTCCCAGTGACGTTTTCCCTCAGGGGCTCACGGCAGGTGAGAAAGGCGGTGAGAGGAGCTATGCTTTTCCCAGTTTAGCGCTTCCTGAGTTACAGGCCCACAGGGTCTGCTGTCCCCGAGACAGCTCCCTTATCACATCCTCAAAAGCCTCTCCTGTCGGAGATGGGAAGGTCTCAGCGGGAAGAGGGACTGATATTTTGTGTCGGGCTCTCACATGGAAAAGAGGCTGTTCTTGTTCTGCAAAAGGTGGAAACAGCTTCTTGCTTTGATGTTAAAAAAAAAAAAAAAAGTACATTCTCAAAACACAGGGCAATCTGACCAAGGTTCAGCTCAGGGGGAGGGAGAGACCCCCGTGGAAAGAGCTAAGAAATGAGAAGGCAGCTGCGGGACTGGTGGGGGGTTTGTAAGATTCCGCAGCCTGAAACGCAGCTCCACGAACCGTCCACAGGCAACACACATGGTTTCCGAGACGTGTTTCTAAAGTTTGAGGGCATTTTCCATTTTGGGCTGAAAATTTCTTTTTGCACAATCATGAAATTCTTTAAAAATACACCATTTAGGGTGTGGAAGAGAGAGGAAGTGCCCTAAGAACAGAAATTTTAATTTAAAAAAAAACTTGAAGATGAGAAAGTATTAAATCCTAGCCCAGTGGAGGACAAGAGAATCACAGCCAGGTTTTTACTAGAATTAACTCTGCGTTTGGAGATTCAAAAGCTCCTTTTTACTCCACCCCTTACATATGCATCTTATCTGAAAATAACTAAATAATAATCAAGGCTCTCTGATGTTATAATTTTTGTTTCATTCCCTAAGGGCAGATTTGAGTCAGATAGTACTATTATTTTTTTAATATACTTTTATTGATTTCAGAGAAGAAAGGAGAGGGAGAGAAAGAAACATCAATGATGAGAGAATCATTGATCGGCTGCCTCCTGCATGCCCCACACTGGGGATGGAGCCCACAGCCTGGGTATGTGCCCTTGACCGGAATCAAACCTGGGACCTTTCAGTCTGCAGGCTGACACTCTATCCACTGAGCCGAACCGGCTAGGGCAGTACTACTATTTAAAACACTTTTTACCTCTCCTTGTTTTAAAAACACACATGCAGCCGCAGCCGTGACCTCTGCAGAAGGACGTTTCTGCACTTGGGTTGTCCAACAACAAGCAGGAGGCAAGGCCCTGCTGCAGCAAGGCAGGCCCCGCCCAGCCCCTGCCATCGCATCCCCCCCTCCCCGGAGGCAAGGCCACGTCCGTCCCTGCTCTCTGCCTGACACCATGGAAGGCCCTGCAGCCCAGCGTTCCCTTGCTGAGCCCAAAGTTCTCCCTCTGTTAAATGAGAGGTTAGGGCAGGATGGGCCTAGAGCCCACGTTGTCCATGATTTGAACCAAGGCCTTGGTGGAACAAAATTAGAATCTAGAAACGTGCTGATGGTTCCCACCAAAGAAGGAAATAAGGCCATGGGTTTAACCCACTCGGCACACTATCAACATTTCACTCACCTGGAAAATGCAGGCTACGAAAGGAATAAGAAAAGCCAGAATATTTCCAACTTCCTCGTGGGTAACCTAAAACAAATAGGAGGAACACAAGAAAAGGAATATTTAGGTGAAAGGAAACACGATCCGGTCTGGCATGGTTGACAGCACACAATCCCTGGCTGGGTGAGACACGAGTCCCTGTTTATCTATCAACCAGGGGTTGATGTGCAATTGTCTTCAATGACCTGGGCACACCGTGCGCCCTCCCCACGCATCTGTGCTAAGCCCTCAACCTGAAATGCCCCCAACGACCTCGCCACCTCTTAAAGTCCTCCCCACCTGTCAATACCAAGCTTTCCCTAATTCCTCCCATGCCCAGGTTCTGCGCCTCCTCAGTGACGTCACCACACTCTGCTCTGTGCCCATGAGGCAGGGACTGTGTCTTAACCATCCTGTTGGCCAGGCACCAGTTCTGGCGTGTACGGACATTGGTAAGTAACAGGTTATGAGTCATCATAAACAATAGGAGCGGGAACCACACCACACACGGCCGAAGACAGGATGCGGTAACAGGCAGTCACGGTTCTTGTAGCACAGGCCTGCTGCCATTCCCCCAACGGGCCGGCCTGCGTCAGGGCCCTGAGACTCAACAGCAGCCATGCCTCAGACTTCAGCCATCATGCACTGGGGCATGAGCACTGTGGCTCTGTCTTTGAAAGTAATACCTGCTTACGCTCATGATGATTCTAGACCAGCCGTGGGCAAACTATGGCCCGCGGGCCGGATCCGGCCCGTTTGAAATGAATAAAACTAAAAACAAAAAGAGTCCATACCCTTTTATGTAATGATGTTTACTTTGAATTTATATTAGTTCACACAAACACTCCATCCATGCTTTTGTTCCGGCCCTCCAGTCCAGTTTAAGAACCCATTGTGGCCCTCGAGTCAAAAAGTTTGCCCACCCCTGTTCTAGACTCTTATAAAGTGTTTGAAATATTTCAAAATTTAAAAACATTAGACTAGAAAGGTGCTTTGAGAGGAGCAGGCTGGAAAGTCAACTCCCTGGTGACAGTTTTGGACAAGGACACAGAGAAGTGGGATCTGCATGATATCAATCAGTCTACTAGACTCAAACTTTTGCCCAGCGTGGACAACCCAGCCCTGTAATGATTCCGGGGGTCCCAAGGGCCACGGGGGCCAGACTCCCTTGTACCAAGTTGTCCATTTCTCACCAGTATCCCAAAGGCCCCTTTGGCTTCTTAGAAAAATGATACGAAAGAGCACGTTTCATATTTGTTCAACTTACTACAAAGAATAAAATTAGAAATAAAAATTTTATTTGAATTTTAAAGCCTTAGTACATAATAACCTTATAAATAAAATATGTGTTTCAGTTATAAGGTTATCAGTTTCCTCCACCACGTGTCCTTCCATTTAACCTGGAAAGAAAAGGTTACCTGTAAAGAATGCTCTGCAAGGTGAATGCCACGAATGAGATTCAGCGCCGCGCACATGATGTTGAGGACAAGGGAGAGGACACCCAGGGCCGTCACTGGTTCCATTCGGAAATTAGGAGCTTCACAATTAAAACAAAGATAGTAAGTGTCTAGTAGTGAAAATGCCTTCTACATGAAAAGAAATAAATGAAGACATGACCTAGACCTCCACTGACAGGTTATGCTAAACATGCATGTTCATTTAAAAAGCAGCTGTAGTTAGAAGGGGAAGGGCAAGAAATGACAGGCAGAATGGATCTGGGAATCTAGGGAAGTTTCCTCAATGGCCACGTGACAATGTCTCGAGACGTTCTGGATGGTCACACTGGGGACAGGCCATTACTGGCACCCACTGGGTAGAGGCGATGAATGCTTCTACACATCCTGCGATCCACAAGCCGGCCCCACAACAAAGCACTATCCAGTCCACGTGACACTGAATGTTGTCCTTGTCAAAAAAGAGCGGAGCATTTTACAAGCTGAGAGTCGATGTGTGTGACAGAAATGCTCTCAGAAACTGACAGCTAATTCACAAATAAAGCCATACCAGCAAACTGCTTTAAGTCAGGATTTCTCTTGCTGTGCTCTTTCTAAATCATCCTTC
The DNA here is from genome assembly GCF_000147115.1 of Myotis lucifugus. Classification (NCBI taxonomy): domain Eukaryota; kingdom Metazoa; phylum Chordata; class Mammalia; order Chiroptera; family Vespertilionidae; genus Myotis; species Myotis lucifugus. The sequence goes on along the minus strand of NW_005871456.1, from coordinate 564,823 downwards.
CTTGTCCTTTCATCTCTCACATACACGGCCATGCACACGCACACACAGACAGCTTGCTGCAACCCCACGGATGCCTATTGTTGGTGTTAGGGTCTCCACCGAGCAAGTCAATGTTCCTGTTAGAACAGAATGTGCCACCTGCACAGGTTTTAGCCTCAGGACAACAGGGTGAGCCAAACCACAGTATACTGTTGTCCTAGAAGGATAGGCAAGTATTTGTTCCTCTTGTCCAAGTGGTTAAAAAACAAAACTTATGTCACAAAGTTACCCCATCTCAGACACAGCAAAGGAGGGGTTCAACCAGCCAATCTTCCTTCCCAACATAAATTACAACTGACTGACTAGCCTGAGAGCCAATCCAGGAATTTGTTGGTCAAAACATTCAATTAAAACACAAAGTTAAGCCAAAAGCATGAACACTTTTAATATACAACTTTTAAAGTTCAAGCAATGAGTTTAGTATAAAAGTTAAAATAATTATATTGTTGTAGTATAGACAGCTCTTTCTTTCAGAGCAAAATTCAGCTCTTCACCATTACAAAATCCTTACAATGTAAATATCCACCTTAACTAAGAGCAGGTTTAATTGTGTATAACTGTAAACAAGGAATGCTGCCCTAACTGGTTTGGCTCAGTGGATAGAGTGTAGGCCTGCAGACTGAAGGGTCCCAGGTTCGATTCCGGTCAAGGGCATGTACCTTGGTTGCAGGCACATCCCCAGTAGGAGGTGTGCAGGAAACAGCTCATCGATGTTTCTAACTCTCTATTCCTCTCTTTTCCTCTCTGTGAAAAATCCATAAAATATATTTTTAAAAAAACAAACAAGGAATGCTAACAATCATGCTTCATTATATGTCAGGCATTGAGTGTAATGCCAGACTGTCAGAGAATGCCAGGGCATGTGGTCACATTCATTAACACCTCATTCATCAGATAAGGACTCAGGTGTCCGCAGGGATAGAGGGAGGCCCCCAGTTCTCACGGAGAACCAGGCAGTGAGAGCAACAGAAGCCCTGGCTCTGGCCCTGCCCACACTCGTCCCCTAGCCCTCCCGGCCCTCCATCAAGGAGAACGGGGTCTCTCAGTGGAGACTTGCAGTATTTCACTAAGTGATGAGATAAAGATTCATTGTCAAAGGAATAAAGATAGATAAAGAACAGATAGATGGATGGATGGATGGATAGACAGGAAGACAGGTGTACAAATCTGTACAAGTGACTTCCAGGAAAAGAGAATGAACCTCCTTGACAACAGTCAAACCCGTAGACTTCATCCTGGTTAAGAAAACAATCTGCCAAGTCACTCTTTTCCTGAAATTCATCATAAGAGTCACCTCCCCTCAGATCAACTCACTGTTATAACTGTCAAATTTCTTAAAACGGCCACCCAGGAAATATATTAACATACAAGGTATTTCCACACATCCCCCCCCCAAAAAAAAATACCTTCCTAGTGAAAGAATTCAATGTCCCTTTGAAATATATAACATCCCCTCCCCTTCAGCAACCTCCGAGAGCAGCAGGCCACTTACCGGGCTCCAAGGGCATCTGCGTGTGACCGTTCATCACCCCGTTTGCCACATCTGGGTCGTCCAGAGTGAGAACTGCTGGAGGCTGGAACTCCAGCTCCTCCTGAATCTTTTCTAAGCTGCTCCCCAACTGAGCAAAAGTCACGTGGTTAAAATGCCACTTCACTTTCTGAATGATGCTGTCTGCAACAAGAGAGCACCCCAAGTTGAGGATTTTCTTCACAACGGGTGTTATAAGACAATACGTACAAAGTGAACTTCACATTTCCAATCAGGCTAATGTCAGCCAGACTCTCAAGAGTGTCAAGTTATACACAAAGGTCAAACGATCCCTCCATAGCATGACTGGTCATATCAGTCTCTCCAGAGCAGAGTGATTGAAATTCACCTCGGTGACAAGGGGGTCGGGGGAAGAGGACTTGATTCTTAGCTCAGCCACTTGTGACAGTATAATCCTAACAACTCACAGAATATTTCTAAGCTTAAAAAATGGGGATGCCGAAACCGGTTTGGCTCAGTGGATAGAGCGTCAGCCTGCGGACTGAAAGGTCCCAGGTCGATTCTGGTCAAGGGCATGTACCTGGGTTGCAGGCACATCCCCAGTGGGAGATGTGCAGGAGGCAGCTGATCGATGTTTCTCTCCCATCGATGTTTCTAACTCTCTATCTCTCTCCCTTCCTCTCTGTAAAAAATCAATAAAATATATTTTAAAAAAAAAAATGGGGATGGTTATTCTCGACCTGGTTATCTCAAGAAAAGGCATGTGAGAAAAAAATGACACATGAACGTGAATGTGCTGTGCCAACCAGGATTATACATTTGAAAGGCATTGGTTTTCATTCTTTTATTTATGTTAGCACTGATTTATTGTCAAGTTTTTGGCCCGTGGGCCACAGTTTGCTGACCCCACTCGCCAGGGCTGTGGTGACTGACCCGTACAGTTCTCACCATCCCTCCAGCTGCCCCAAGGCTCTGGAGAGATGACAAGCCAGAGTGTTAAACCTCGAAGTTCCCAGGCCTCTCCCATCCCAGTAAAATCTCAGGATAGACGGCTGTTCTCCAGGGATATCTTACCACACCTCCAATGACTTTCCTTGAGGGTCAAAGCCAAATCTAAACTACAAATCTACACACGCCATGAGCGAGAACAGTAAATACAAAAGAGGGTTACAAACCAAATTCCAGAAAGGCGTATGGCCTGGAGGCTAGGCCAATGCAGGTGGTGTCATAGGAAGCTGTGAATTCCCACCACAAGGTCTCCAGGAAGCAGAAGGCCATGGCTGCTGGGCACCGGTGGGAGCAGATAGCCATGCAGGCCACATCCCCTGAAGAAGAAAAGCTGAAACAAAAGGGCGATATCTACATTAGCAGGAACAGACCCATGGACGACCGCCCCTCCCTCAACACCCAGACACAACCTTGCCTCCACTCTGGACCTGCTGGTTGCATATATGTGTCCTCAGCTAGACCTACCTGGGTCTGCGCCTTTCTTATACTTCCTCTGAAATGTATAGCGGTATCTGCCATTATTCATATCCAAAGTGCATGTTCCATTAGAGGGAAGTAGCCTCAGATTTCTCTGCATCTTAGAGGAAAATGATTTTCTTTTTTAATCTACATCAAAAGGTGTTCTAACACTGAGTCAGACGGGCATCCTGAAATGACACCCACTCCTTTCAGGCTGTCACGCTATTATTTCAAGTTCTGGGGACTCTACTTCCCCTTTCTGTGTTGCCTCCTGACTCCCACGCATTGTGGGCCTTCTCCTCCAGTGTTTGTCACTTCTGCTGACGGCTCGTCACTGCAGAGCCTGCTTTCTCCTGGGGGACTCCCTTGAGGCCTGACTTGAGGCTCACTCTTCATGAGGATCTGCATTTGCCTTGGCCTGATGCTCCCGTGTCATCAGTGTGGAACCGACACTGATATTTGAACCGTGGCTTAGGAATTCCTAGCCTGTGGGGAGTATAAAGTATAAGCTCAGCCCTAGCTGGGTTGGTTCAGTGGTTACAGCGTCGGCCTGCGGACTGAAAGGTCCAGGGTTCAATTCCGGTCAAGGGCACATGCCCAGGTTGCAGGCTCAATCCCCAGTGGGGGGTGTGCAGGAGGTTACCAATCAATGATTCTCTCATCATTGATGTTTCTCTCTCTCTCTCTCTCTCCCTCTCCCTTCCTCTCTGAAACCAATAAAAATATTTAAAAAAAAAATATATATATATATAAATGAATAAATATACCCACATTTCTGGGTGTTTCTGGCAGAAGTGTTTTTAGGTTATGTTATCCACCACCTTTTTGTAATTGGAAGTCTATATAAAAACGTTTTCAATTTTTAAACAAGAATGACATCCTCCTTGTATAAGGAATTTTCCAGCAGAGCCTAAGTCTCTAGGCTGAAGGTGTTCCTACTTGAAAGAGGACCCCTATTTATGGGCTGAATTGTGTCTCCTCCCCCCCCCCCCAAATATTGAAGTCCTAACTCCTAGTACCTGTGAATATGACCTTATTTGGAACTAGCCTTTGTAGCAGTAATCCAGACAAAATGAGGTCATGATGGAATAAGGCATAATGGGTTAAGGTGGGCCTTCATCCAACGACTGGTGTGAAATCTGGTCACAGAGACGGAAGGAAGAAGCCCATGTAATCACGGAGGCAGAGACTGCATGAGGCTTCTGCAACACAGAGTGACGATGACCGCTGGCAACCACCAGAAGGTGCTAGAGAGGCACGGGAAGGATTCCTCCTTAGAGCCTGAGAGAGCGCGCGCCCTGCTGACACCCTGACTCCAGACTTCTGGCCTCCTGAACCGTGAGAGAACACGTTTCTGTTGTTTTAGGGCAGCGTGTGGTCATTTGTTATGACAACCCTAGGAAAGTAATTCAACTCCTTAACTACAAAATAAGCTATGGTACTGCTCCCCTGTAAGGGAATAAGTCTGTTTCCTCTGTGAAAACAGTGACTATTAAATGCAAAGACAAATGAGTAGAAGATTTTATACTCCACTTTTCAAAAAACTGAAATGCCCAGAGTTTCATTCGAAGCCATGGACTTTTTTCCCTAACAGAGAAAAGGCATGCTGTTTCCGGTCCAGCACGAAGCTCCCACAGAACGTCAGATTATCACAGCACAGTGGGGACGGTGGTTTCAGGCTTCCAGAGGAAGGAGTCACAGGCATGGCGGGCGCAGCTCAGGTTGGCTCCTGAGGGCCCACTGCCCACACCGCAGGGTGACAGCTGCACGTGCCTGCCACCTGGCACCCTCTTCGGGCCCCATTCCTTCTCACCTGACTCCACCACCGAGCCTGGAGTCAGGCCTGGACTTTTCCTTTTTGTTTTTCTGAGTCTGAGACTGAATTCCACTGAAAGGATCCCACCTTATCAGGTCAACTAAAAATTCACTGTTCAAGGGAGCAAAAGGCACTTGGGAGCAAAAGAAGGCCTAGATGGTAGCAAACAATGGTATACAATTATAACCAGCCATTCTAATATTTCAAAACCTGCCTTGCCCTAATCCCTCCGTAGAATGGCTTTTTGCTCTGAGACCTAGAATAAGAAATGATAAAAACCATGAGGATCAGGCCCTGTATCATATTTAGTAATTATTTCTCTTGTTCCCTCATTATACTTTAAGCTTCTTGAGGAGAGGGACGTATTTTTCATTGTCGGGCTCTTGGCACGTAACTAAATTTTTTAAATTTAAACATTTTTCAAAAAGTTAAAAAATTTTAAAGCAAAACCTGAAGGCAAGAACTCTTGTCTTTTTTCTTAATTTTTTGGCTTTCTGACGCTCCGTTTTCTTCTCTGCCATTTTAATCTATATCTCTTCCCTCTTCACCTTTTTTCCACCCCTGCATCCAGTGTAGAAAATCTCCGATACGAGAGGCATGAAAACTGGTTGAAGGCGGGTCTCCTAATGCCACTAACAGAAGCAGCAGGTGCAGCAGCAATGCTGAAGGCTCCCTTAACTCTATTGTGCACACACACAACCTCCGACCACTGTCCGATGCTAGATCTACTTTTTTTTAATGTTTTTATTGATTTTTAGAGAGAAAGGAAGGGAGAGGGATGGAGAGAAACAATGGTGAGGGAGAAACATCATGGATCGGCTGCCTCCTGCACACCCACTTCTGGGGATCGAGCCCACAACCCAGGCATGTGTCCTGATTGGAAATAGAACCACGATCTCTCGGTTTCTGGGTCGACACCCAACCACTGAACCACACCGGCCAGGCTAGGTCTCCTTTTAACATGCCGTGTGATCTGCACAACGTTACCTGAACATATGACAGAAGTAGCCCCGGCTTTGCTGATGTTCTGGGAAAGTGAACATGCGTGCTTACTGTATACTGAAGTCACGTCCTTGTGCAGAACCTCGACCTGGATACTGGGCCAGTCGCAAGGCTAAAGTCTTGAGCCGTCTCCTGATTTCCAGAAACTCTTGGGTGTGGTAGAAGTCAGTGGAGGCCGAGAGGGGCAGTCCATCCCTCACCCTTACCACACAGGCGAAGAGGATCATGGACATGGTCCGCAAGAGAAGTCATGAGGACACCTGAGGGAAGCAAGGTCACCTTGTTACTGAGGACCAGATGACGGTGCCAGAGATCCCCGTCCTCGAAATGCGCGCTCCATTTCAACCCTCACCCCCCATCATGGCGAATGTTGCTTCTCTTATTATTTCCCTGGTCTCTATGGCTGTCACTCCCAATTTTCCTCCCTCCATTATCCTCCGTGCCTCTTCTTTTCTTGTAATCCTCCTGTTCCTTTTCTCTAATGAATCTCTCCTTTTCCAAAATTAAACCAACCAGGATGAGGTGGAAAGGAACAGAGAAGCAAGGAGGCAGGGGCAGAGGGCTCAGGAGCAACGGCAATGACAATGGGTAGCTGGACACAGGTAGCAAGATGACGCCAAAGGGGCAGGATGTGCCTGATGCTGAAGAGCAGGCATGGGGTGCAGGGACCGGTGCATTTCAGGTCACCCAGGGAGGTGGGTGCTGAGCAACTTAGGGATCCTAAGCATCTAACCTAAAGGAGGTAGAAAGGAGAGCAGAGGGCAAAGATGGAGCTGAGAGAGTATTCAGCAGGTCCTCCTGAATTTCTGCAAATTTTTGATACAGGGTCAGTCTTCAAAATGATGACTGAGCGCCTACAGATGGTTAACAGAAATCACTTAGCGAATTGCATTACAGGAAGATACGCAATATTTGGCCTTGATATGTGAACACCATTAAGAAACAAAGGAAACAGATTCTGAGCCCTCATGGTGCCTTTGGCAAATTAGAAGCAGCCCGGGCCAGTTCTGCTGACAGAGCCTGGCTGGGTTTTAGCCCCATCTGTCAACTCTGCAGGTGCTTGTACAGGGCATCGCGCGCACATCTGCACGGCAGCCCCGCAACCCGGGGTTAGTGAGGCGGCCACGACAGCTTGAACCGGTCTTTCCACTCCCCCACACATCCCGTCTCACAGATCCTGTTTTCGAGAGGATGTGAATAGGTTCATACACTGGTGGGCTTTTCTTCCAAGGAACTCTAGACACGTAACCTTTTCGGCACCTCAGTTCCTGGGAGCGGTAGGAAAGGGGAGCCCCCAGGATGCACACCACTCTCGTCACTTCTGTGCCTAGTCTTCGTCTATATCTGCCACTTTTCTAATCTCCCCATATCCAAACCCACATCAAGGCCTATTGCAATCCACCCTTTCCATGCGACCTTCTCAGACTGAGGTACGACTCGATTTGATAAAATATTTTAATCTGCCTCTCCTATTTCCTATATCCTCTTCTCAGCTCTATTTATAAACTGCTCGAGTTACAGATAATCCTTTTTCTACCAGCAAAAACGTTGTGCCTAGCTAGAGGCCACCCTGGTTCCCCAAGTTTTTTTATTTTTCCTCTCCCCTTTACCCTTAACCCTCTCCCGGAGAAATGACCAGGCCTGGTGAAATGGTCACTTAAACAAGCAAAACAAGTTGCATTTGGCACACAAATATTCACACACAAGTTTTCACCATAAGGCGTACTGCCTAATCCTCATATACACAATACAGAAAACAAAACTGAGTCATGTCACCCTTACTGAATTCGCTCTGTCACAGGACTTAAGATTTGTAGCCAAAACCGGTTTGGCTCAGTGGATAGAGCGTCGGCCTGTGGACTGAAAGGTCCCGGGTTCGATTCCGGTCAAGGGCATGTACCTGGGTTGCGGGCACATCCCCAGTAGGAGGTGTGCAGGAGGCAGCTGATCGATGTTTCTCTCTCATCGATGTTTCTAACTCTCTATCTCTCTCCCTTCCTCTCTGTAAAAAATCAATAAAATATATTTTAAAAAAAAAGATTTGTAGATCATGAAGGCGCCTCTGTTCCACTTTGCTTGGGGAGGGGGTGGGGAGAAGGGTAGAGGTCAACTGTCAATTGTTAAGAGCTAAAGGAAAGGAGGGGACTGAAAGTGATAGCAACGAATATTATACACCAGGCGCTGTGCTAGAAACTCTTCCATTGGTAATGTTATTTCGTGCTCATGACTACGAAGTAGGCATAATCTGCACTGGACAGGTGTGAATAGTGTAGCTGCAAGGCTCAAGTGGTAGAGCCAGGATTCAAACCCAGATTTTATTACTCAAAATACTCGAAAGCCAATAATCTTTCCACTACACTATTGCTTCTCAAATCCGATCTTTAGTATTACCGCTACTCCATTCCTCTAAAACAATTCCTTCCCCTAGGGGCACTGATACTCAAAACTAATCACAGACCTGTTCGTAGGCACCTGTTGCAATGGCTCCTTATTGTATTACTTTATTCTTTCTGACCATGTCGCAAATGTCACCAATTACTCTTCAACACTCGTGATATTATTTTTGTGGCTTTGGTTTCTCCAATCCTAATTCTCCCCCGGGGTGCTTTCTTTCTCTGGCTCTGGAGGTCCAGATGTAAGCTTAACAATGGACACACAAGTACACCACCTCCTCCTACACCTGGTGTTCAGAAAAGCTGGTCCAGTACAGCCACGATCTGATAAACCAAATCTTACAAGATCTGCACGCCAAGGGAAGTCTGCTGTTAAAACTAAACGATACTCCTGGCATGAGTTTCGTGGATAATTAAGGAAATAATCGCCCGCTCTCTCTTTTGGACACACCCATCTCCTCCCACCGGAAGCGGCGCTCGGTGCGCATCTGACAGCTGACAGTTCTGCAGGTGCGCGCCTGGGAGGGTCCCAGTCTGGAGAGCGGCGGGCACCGGGAAGGGAGACCGGCGACTCCGGGAAGCCCCGCAGAGCCCGGTGGGGCTAAGGCTGGGCCTGCCGGAGGGGCGGGCCCGGAATCGCCTCCACCTCCAGGCCCGCCCTGCGCCACACCGAGTCCGCCTGCTGTCGGCTAACGGGCCGCTGCGCCCGCCTCCGCCCGCAAGCCCTCACCTCTCCCGGACGGCGGCCTCCGGGAGTCAGCAGCCTCCCTCCGCGCCGCCGAGCCACCCGCCGCCTCGTCCGCTACCTTAGCCCCCAGGGCAGACCCAGCCCAGATCACTGGCAGCCCAGGCGCAGGTAGGGGACAGTGCGCATGCGCGCGTCTTCAACTCCTATTCGCTGCTGCTAAGCAACACTCGCACCCGAACCGACCAATCCTGGCGTGACTCCGCCGCCCCTCCCGGCAGGGTTAAGAATGAAGTCGTTCTTAAAGGGCCGCGACCCACAGGCAGAGGGGGCGTGGCTGGGCGCGCGCCTCCCAACTCTCTTCCCTTTCCCCGGGCTCACCCGCAGGGTCCGAGAGGTCCAGGCCTGTATTTCCCGCGCCGGGAAGTGGCAGGAGGCCTCACGGTCCAAGCTCGATTCCTGCCGGAGTAGCAAACAGCACTGACACGCCGAGGCGAGGGTTCCGGGCGTGGGTTCCGACGTCGCACGGCTGGGCGGCCGGCCCGAAATAGGCAAGCCAAAGAGCACAGCCTCCTGCCAGCCTGGAAGAGAAGCCAAAGTCTAGGGACACACCCCGGTCCGGGCCGGAGGCTCTCACAGATGGGCTCCAGGGAGACTGGGCAGCAGAGTTCACCCATTTATTCTTTCAAACAGTTCTGAGCACCTGCTGTGTGCCAGGCACCATGCCAGGCACTGCGCCCGTGGCGAGGAACTCCTGACACTGAAAACTACGCGAAGAGAGGAGGGCAGAGTGAGAGCACCCATCAAGCAATTACACCACCCGTGTTTAGATACAAACCGAGATATGCGCTCTTCAGGGAGGAGCAAGCTTTTTTTTTTTTTTTTTTTGAGAGAGAGAGAGAATTTACAGCGTCTTCTGGCCTGGACTTTGTTGTCCGGTGATGCCTCTCTGAGAACGTGACACTGGCTTAGTAGCTACCAGGACAAAAAGGAAAAGAAGAGCGTTTCAGACAGAAGGGAACGGGATCCCGTAGGAAGGACTCTGTGTGCAAGGCAACGGGACTCCTTGAGGGATGACAAGAAGTTGGGGAGCACATGGGGAGTTAGTATGTAATAGGCACAGAATTTCAGTTGGACAAGCTGACATATGGTGGAAATCGATGG